>NC_043988.1:3632500-3932500 GCF_902150065.1 Myripristis murdjan
ATTTTGTAAATAAAAGTCTTGATTAGTTATAATATTCCATGATGTGCTGAAACTGTGATTCCAGCAGTGCCTGTACATTACTTTGCTGATATAACAGAGTAGAAGAACTACAGGAATCAGTGTTTGTTGCTGCAGGAAGCAGCCATTATTCTGGAGTGTGGCTGTGCTCTTTCACTGATAGCTGCTAATTAACAAATCTTCATAGAGCACTAATTGATGCTGCACGGATGTTTGTTTGCAGCCCCGGGCGAGTGCTTGTTCATCTTTTTCTCACTCGATGCCCTCCCACAGAACTGGATGGCGGCGGCGGGGGTACAAATCAAAAGGCGGTCCTTTAAAAGAAGGCTGTCTGGAGATCTGCTCAATTATTGGGAACTCCATGATCTCCTGCACGCCTGCTGGACTGATGCTAAAGGAATATCACATGAACTCCAAGATGTTATTCGAAAGGGATAAATCAAATTACAAGTTGCTCGATTTAGAAAATCTACCGCAGCAACACCAGTAAAGAGTCAAAGCTGGGATATTTCAGATCTAAAAAAGGAACAGCTCTCACTCGAGCACAGCTTGGCCTCTCTAATGTCTCCCTTAAATTTCCCCTGAGAAGACATTTTTCCACGTAGCGGGACAGTGTCACATCATCTGGCTGCAGCTTCACTGAGGCTACATCACACTTCTTTTGAGTGAAATATTCCAAGCCATGCCGTTGTTTTATGGCTGCAGCTTTAAATCAGATCTCATCTCAGACACATTTCCCTGGAGTTCAGCAGCATTTATCTGGGATCTTTGCAAACCTTGGGATCTCCACTAGAATTTCCAACAAAACAAAGCTTGGACATGCAGCAATGACATCGAGTGGCAGGGTTGAGGAGATGAACACATGGACACATGGACACGTGGACGGGTAGGCTGCAACATAGTGTAGCTCAGCTGGCCAAGCTCGAGACCCTTTGAGACCTGCGGGCCAGACTTTAACTTGGACGTAGAAGACTCGGATCAAAGCTCTAAAACATACGCTGAGATGGTTCACAACAAATCTGTCTCTAGAAGTTAAAATGAAAACACAAACACTGATACATAAATTTGAAAAATATCCTACTTTGGAAAACAATCCCAATTTCTTGATGCTGTCAAATTGTAACTCGATATGATCATTTTCATTTCCGTTTCAAATCTACTGTCACATGAAAAGCAGATTTAATCTCCACAAAACACTCTTAACCTTGATGTTGTCATCCTGCCTGTCTGTCAAGCTGCCTCTTCATTTGCTGCAGGTTGTGAAATAAGTTTACACTCAACGGCGTTGTGTTGCAGGTGTTGGAGGCTGAACAAAACGAGAAGCTCCATTGGAAACGAGAGCCCGTTTTCTCGGTTTTAGCCGCACTGGAAGGCGGGAGCTGCAGCCCGGTGTCCCGTTAGTGAGTCGACAGGATCACACTGCCGGTTAAACGCTGCCAGTTTGTGGCATGGCATAAATAAACAGCCTCCGTCTTCCTCCCTCTGCTCTCTGGCTGGACTCTGGCTGCTTTGTTGTTCTTATTATTCTAATAGGCTAATGATCAGTCATTACTCCCATCAGCACAAACAAATCACGCAGATGACTTCCCAACAGGTACGGCAGCTGTGCCAGAAAGGCAGTTCACCTTCAGCTGAAGTCAGTGATTTGCCGTTGAGACGACAAATCCCAACATTTTCACGTTGACGAAGTGCAGATGAATCCTCTTTGTTGAGATTCACCTACGCCTAATTGCAATTGTGTCTGATTTTCACTCCATTTGTGCCCTTAAACTCTGATTTTCCTTAAAATTGACCCTAACGTAGCTACTATCTTTTCCCCATATTGTCGGAGAGTCACATCCACATTGTGTATCTGCTGGATGTGGCGCTTCACTGAGGCTCCATCACATTTTTGTTGAGGGAAATATTCCAACCCTAGATGCCGATGTTTTCTGGCTGCAGCATTACATCAAATAGAAAAGATCTGCATGTCATGTGCATCAGTTCATACACATCTCCGTGGAATTCAACAGCGCAAGTTTGGAAGCCTTGCGATCTCCTCTAGAATTTACAAAAAGCTTCTGTGGGGTTGAAAGAAGCTCGGCTGCACAGCGATGACAAAGCCACCCGCGGCTACAGCAGAGTTGAAGAGGTGAAGCTATTATTAGGGTGTGTGCACAATCACAGCAGAACTTCTCAGGCAATGATTCTGCATTCAGGCACGCATTCAACACACAACAAAATGAAACTGAAAGCTACACAGAGTTGTCGCATGACTCCATGCTGCAAAGCGCATATAGTGGAAGGTATTCAGCTCTGCAGCGTTGGGGCAGGGCTGCTGCTGGCCGGGGCCGTGCTGCCTGGCAGGGTGTGGTTGTCAGGTCAAAGAAACCACAAAGAGGCCTGACCTTTCTGCTGGCTCTCTGGGGCTTTTGAGACGGAGCAGCGCTTGGCGGTGCCGGCCTGCAGCGCACTGCTGCTTTCAAATGGAGCCCAGCTTCACTAAAGTCTTGTGCACCGAGGAGTTTGCTGTATTATCAAAATGACCTTATTAGTAGCAAAAGCGAAATCTATTTGTGGGCCCATATGCCAACTCAAATGTCCCATTATATGCCCACTGTGATTTTGCTAACAGCTCCCACAGTGTCTCCAGATCAGCTTTACACTGTTCTGAACTCCAAACACAATCAGCTCTGTTTTATGTGACATCATCACTGATTATTTTTAACCCTATAAAGCCTGAACTATGAAAGAATTGGCAGAAAATTCCAATTTTTTGAAACTGAACCCTTTATTTAGTCCTGTAACTATATTATTCTATATATATTAACTATATATTTCAAAAAATTTGAATTTTCTGCCAATTCTTTCATAGTTATATATATATATATATATATATATATATATATACATCAAAAAAATATGTTATTACATGACCTTTCTGGTGTATGATGTATGATATGTACTTGAAGTGCCAATGGTATGGTCCAGGGTGAACAGGGGAAGTGTTCAAAGGTATACAACAGTATTTTGGTCAAGTATTGATTAAACTGAAAACGAAAAACAGAATTGAAAATGTGTATCATATATGATACAAATGGCTTTATAGGGTTAATGTCTTTATTTTATTTATAGTGTTGAAAGGCTGCAAGGTGATACACTGTACCAGAGGTAGCTGCAAGCTAATTTTCATATACATTTCATTCAGATTATATTGAGCTTAGACGCGAACATTAGCTAATGAATGGGCAAGCTTGCAACTTTAATGCTAATTAACAGTAACTAGCTAATAATGACTTCAGTTCAGGAGGAAAAAAGTTAATGAAATCACCTTTCACCAGTGATTGTGGATGTTTGGTTAAATTTGCAATGATTTCCCCACATTTTACATCCTAACAAACTGAAGCTTTCACAACAGAAATTTTATATTCAAAATCCCCCCATTTTCAAATATGATTTTTTGTTGAAGCAGCCACCTTATAATGTTCTGTGTCTGTGGCTAACAAAATCATCACCATTCATAAACCACACAACTGATAACTAGCTGTGTACAGCAAAAGGTCCGCAGGAACTATTTTCCCTGGCGGAGGGAGTGTTTCACTCCACCCAACTTCAAGTCATCTATAAGCACAACAGTGCTGCTGCTTTTAGGAAAACTGATGTGTATGACTTTAATATGGTGATGGAATACTGGTGTGAAGAAAGTCTGAAGTCTCTGAAAGTTCATTTTCATTTCTCAGTGGAATGAATGGAAACCAACGTCTGGAGAAAAGGAAGGAAAAATGATACTAGATATAGCTACCAATAATGTGCTCAGTGTTTATGTAACATAAAACAGACAGCTGTGATTGGTTTGTTTGTTCCACTGCAGTAAAAGTCCTAGGTGTCCACTGCTATTCTTCATTGGGCGTCTATCTGCTGTCTTTATTTTTGAAATCCAGCTCCCGTGTGTGTGAAGCTGGCTGAAGGGTAATGGGTAATTCCAAATGGGCGCAGTCTTTCAGGACACTCAGAGCCCTGCAGGAGCACCCAGGGGACCCCAAATGGAGTGACATTTCAGCCATAGCCCAGTGGAGCATCACAGTTGGGCCCTTCAAAAAGCCACACGAGGCGTTACAAAAGCTTGCATTTTGTGGAACGACCCCAGAAGATACAGTGACCTCGATAACCCAAGTGTGTGGAGTCATTTTGATTTTTGGGTATTTTCAGTCAAATTTAAGAAGAATTTGAGAGGGGAAAACAGCAACAAAATTGCCAGCTTCATTGGCCAAACTGCCGCTGTTCCTGCTGCAAAGTGTTTTGTGAAGGTGCACAAGCTGATCTCTGTAAAAGCTCGATTTTGTTTTTCAAGTCATCCCATCCATCTTTGGAGTCGCACAGCGTCTCCCGGTGAGCGCAGACTCAGCGGTAGGATGTTACATTATACGCGCTGCCCCGGCTTTCACGCTAATGCTACTTTTTACACTAAACAGACTCCTCATCACTCACTACACCATTTCCCCCCGGGCTGAAGAGAAGCCATTTTTCAACGGCACTAAGCTCCAGCTGCAGGAAACCTGAAGCCATCACTTAAAGGTGGCAAAATGACAAACTGACAGATGCTGTGTTTAGACTACCAGCTAAGACCAGCCTCGCATGCACAGATACACATGCATTTCCTTAACAAGCAGAAGATACAGTTATTAATGGACCTCTGTCAGGTGACTGCTTCAGCATAGACCAAGGAGATAGTTACCATGGAAACCGGCATAAATTAAATCCCTCGAACGAGTGAGGGGGGAAAAGACGGTGCCCTTTTTGCTTTACGTGTTTCCCCTCTAAAAGGTACAAAATTAATGATGGTCCAACAAGGGAAGTAACTTTTCAGGCAACTTTTGACATTTTGGCCTTGGACGGTGTATAAAGATGCCAAGAGTGACAAATTGAGACGACGGCTCGCGAAAGACCTTGAGGATGGCCTGCAACTTGGCATGCCACTCCTCGGCATTTTTCATCTCGGCAAACACCGTGAGCGCTCAAGAGCTCTTGGGAACTCTGACAGATAAAATAGGAAGTTTTGAGGACAGTGTAAATACTCCTCATTATCAGGAGCCGCGCTCCCTTTGGTGAATAAGGGCGAGTCTTGTTGCTGTGTGAGCGAAGGGAACGCTGTTTACACGAGCGCCGTCATCCACCGGCGTTGATCATCCCCTCCGTATGCTGCGTGTGTGAACGTGTGCATTTCGCTGCAGCCGCTTTTCACAATGTCAACACAGAGTCTCTTATACAGCGTCCATATGTGGGAAAAATCAAGATCATCCCATTAAACTCTGTATTTGCCACTCACTCAGCAGACTTTTTTTTTTTTCCTGAAAAGACAGAAACAATGTAAACATGGCTCCGCGGTTTAAACTAAACACAGCATTAGCAACACGATGTGACGGCCACATAGAAACCACAACAACAAATACAAATCCTGTTTTAAGCTCTGCTACAGGCACGGATAGGAGTCTGATGAGAACACATAGCACAGAAAGAACAGGAGTGTTAACAGAACAGTTTTTATTCACATAATGGATGTGTGTGTGTGTGTGTGTGTGTGTGTGTGCGTGTGTGTGTGTGAAGATGCTGTCTATTGTGCACTAGATTATTCCCATATTTCCACATTGACACATAATGGCACGAATATAACAGCTAGTCATAATGATTCTGGCTTTTTTTATGAATCCGGTATGCAAATCTGCTAACATTTTCACAGAGAGCCTGTTACAGCAGCTCTGTTGCCTCAGACATTAGACAGATGAGAGCTGTTAGCATCCGGCTGCATTCCATGGGATTAGTTCCTTGGGAGAACTAACCTGACAGCTAACTTGCAATGAATCACTGGCTGCTGCTATACGCCATGTGAGTGTGTGTGTGTAAACATACACACACACACACATACACACATACACACATACACACACACACACACACACACACACACACACACACACACACAGATATACATATATAGATATATAGTTTGTATTCTTTGTATTGTTTTATTGTCATTGTTAATGGCATTTCTCCACTATTTATTATTATTAGCAAAAAAATTCAAAAGCCTAAAGAAATTGGAATTGTTTTCCAAATGTGTATATTTTTTTTAAATTTATGTATCTGTATTTGTATCTTTTTCTTTTTATTCTAATCATTTCTATCTATCTATCTATCTATCTAGATAGATAGATAGATAGGTAGATAGGTAGATAGATATCTCTGTTTTTATCAACAGATATATAGAGATATTTGTGTGTGTGTGTGTGTGTGTGTGTGTGTGTGTGTGTGTGTGTCTTCAAATCTTACAGCACAATGTAGTCAGGGTCTGTTTTTGTGTTTTTTGAAATTTACGATCTATCTGACAACTTTAACGCTCTATTTGACTGGGATGATTTTCATTTAGGTCACCTGAGGGGAAAAAAAACAAACAGTGCTAACTAGTACATGGTAAAATGAAATTAAAAACTCAAAAAAAAAAAAAAAAAAAATCCTACAAGGATTCTTTTGCTTCTTGGTTTTTGAGGCGCAGAATGTCTTGGACAAAACGCTGCGGCCTCGCTGGCCCCTCAGCTTTCTGCAGTGGCTCTGACTTCTCGCAGGCGGTGAATGCGCCTGCCCTGCGCGCTCGGCGGCGTCAGAGGCGAGGCTTCACCTCAGGAGGAGAAGGCAGCCTTGGCCAGCTGCCCTCGGCCTTTCAGATGGACACGATGCTGTGTGATCCCCAGCTGGAGACAGCAGCGCAGCACACTCGCTCTATTCAGCGCAAAGCCAGGCTTTTTTGATTTGGTTCATGGGGATCACTTTTAACTGCAGACAAGCATTAACACAGAGTGGGTCGTCATCTTTGACTTGATCAGCCAATGATAGGGGAGTGGTGGCGCTCCAGGTTTTAAATGAGCTGAAGTAAAAAGGGTCTATGTGCCACCAGCGCCTGGCTGAATCAAAATGTTGTCTTTTATTCCAAACCCATTAGCAACCTCCCGACACATGGTATAATAAAAATACACATTTATTTTGGTCAAAATGGGATGAAAACAGCACTTCAAAGCTCTTGGAGACTGAAGTAGCAATTTGGAGGTTTCATTTTTTTCCTCTTTCATTGCATTGGTGTGGTTTTGGTCATGAGGAGACCTATTCACAAAGCCCGGCATTGTCCATTCAGAAAGATGATTCTTTAATGAAGAGATATGATTTTTTCTGATAATGCACAGAAGTGTGTTCTGCACGTCTGTGTGTGTGTGTGTCTCTCTCTGTGTGTGTGCAGGCTTAATCTAGATGTCAGTCAAAGGAGCATGTGAAAGTAGGCTAATGGAAGGTTAAGGTGCTTAGACTCGGTTGCTTCATTCTCATTATGAGCTCGTTTTCACCATGGTTTCAAAACAAAAAAGAAAAAATATATCTATATCTCTACTTATATCTATCTATCTATCTATATTTATCTCTATTATATATTATTTATCTATCTATTTATCAATATATCTACATCGCTCCTCAAAAGGTGTGCTGTGAAACGTTTAGTAACGATTTACATTGAATGATCTTTTCACAGTCACAATATGGTGGAAACAGAAGCCAGTGTTAGATTTGAATTTGATCGCCCATCGACAACATCCACAGATGAATGAAGTGTGTGTGCATCTTTTAAAAGGAGTATGCTTTCATGTGGTTTAAGTACACGTCACTAATGGGACAGTTGTGCAGGTTGTGTTCAGCGTGTCATCCAGATCCACTTACACTCGCGCTATACGTTATCACCGAGGCCAGGGAGATGATATTTTGAAGAACTCGCGCACATAAACCAATGTTTAGAAAAGACAGATGAGCTCTTCTCAAAATTGTTAAATCTTTAAGTAATCCTTGACAATATTCCGTATGTATTTCACGTTCATGGCATGGAATTAATTTGTCACTTTTTTTCAAAGGGAGAATATGTTTTGGCTCTGATCTGAAAGCTTCATGCAGATTCATGTGCAAAAACCTGCCAGGGCTAATCAGTCACTTCATATCAGCATTTAAGATTAGATCACTGAATGTGTTTTCCCATCATACATGATACTGAGTGCTTCCAAATGGTTAAAATGCTGATATATTGCTGATATCGAGTGAACACATCACATCTGCAAAATTTCAACTTTTAACCCTTTATAGGGCACTCAATGAAATACTTTGAAATAAAAAAAAAAAAAAAAAAAAACAACAACCCTAGACTGTTATTATTGAACATGACATGACTTTATTACTTTTCTAAAAAATTTTCAAAAAATTTCATTTTCTTATAGAAAATCAAGGCCAATGAGATTGGTCAGATGCCACAATCATGTGACCTGGGATGTAGAGCGATCTTTGCTGATTGGCTGGGTGAAGACCAAATGATTATTGAACTAACTGATACAGGGGATGGGCGTGATATGTAAAATTTTTGAAATTACCAAAAATAGTCACTTGCTCGAAATAGGGTTAAGGAACTAGGAATTCAGATCTGCTCTTAAATTTGCCCTCAAGTAGTTTCAGTGGTAGAAAAAAAAAACTTAAAATAATAATAATAATAATAATGGCACATAAATATTCTCTATATAATGGTTTGTTTCACCCTCATACTGAGTGACATATTCCAAGCCGTTGTTTTATGGCTGCAGAATCACATCAAATAGAAGATATGCCCATGTCTTATGCATCTTTTTATACACATTTCCCTGGAAATGAGCAGGACATGTGTGGCATCTTTGGAAACCTTGGGATCTCTGCTAGACTCCAAGATAAAGTCCTGTGGGTTTAAACAAAGCAGCGGTCTGATTGGTGGAACTGAAGATGTTAATCACCTTACATTTTTGAGTTCATCCAAAAGATTTGAAAGGGTTTCATAAAGCCAAGGGTTGCAGAATTGAGTCCTCCTGTACAGAGGATTGTGAAGTTAAAATATGGAAATATGGAAGCAGCAACAATCCAGAGCATGGGCAAATAAAGCGTGAGGTTCCATTCGAATAACATTAGGGTACATTACCCGTGCTAGGCGGTGGCAGTGCATACCTTTGGGTCAGAGTGTACAACAGTCATTTTAACAGCACCCGGGCGATGTTAACGCATGTAGCTTTAGGTCCCCATGGCTCTAATTCAACACTTGTTTGTGGCACCGTGGCACCTGGAGACCGGCGGTTCGATGTCTGACATGCTGTTGCCCATGGCTGCCTTCCAGCTCAGCTTCAGCCGGGGATCAGCAGCAGTGTCGAACAGGCCCACGCCACCTGAAACTTTAATGCTGACATGCAGGGGCACGAGGTGTGGCTCCTCCTCGTCCCCATCCAGATGTGCTGAGGGAATACCTCCACACCGGCCAGCGTCATCGTCAGCTCCGAGGCCGGGGAGGCCCCCCGCCGCCCACCTCGCCCTTCATCATAATGCAGAGGGGGGGTTGGTAATGAGCACCGGGGACTAATTTTCAGATGTCGCAACAACTAGGCCATATGACAGCATATTCAGCGCCGCCACCTCCCCTCTCCTCCTCGCTCATGCAGTATACACACACCCTCCTCCAGCTTCTGCCTGACTTCCTCTATCTAGCACACCACTGGCACTCTGTGAGCTCTCAATTATTCAGCATCTGAAGACCAGCGTCAGCTCTTGGCCCGCTGGTGTCTGACTGTTTAAAATAGCTCCCCACAGCACACACACATATATACCAAAAAAAAAAAAAAAAAATTACCTTTTCAACATATGCTGTTCTGTGTCATCTGGAGTAGACGCAGCAGTTTGCCAGGAACACCCAAAAAATTAAATAAATAAAATAAAAATAAAGTAAAATTAAATTAAATTAAATACAAAATTAAATTAATTTAATTTAATTTTAAAAATGATAAAATAACCTGCTCTCACAACTTGATTCTATAATTTTAATTATAGTAATTATTAAAATTATAATTTAATTTCTTCCCTTATTTGAGTTTTGAGTGAGAGGCAGGGCAGAGATTCAGATGAAATATCATAAAGCACCAATGGCAAACTGTAACCAAAAATGGTGTATGAGGTTTTTGAGACTGTCCGCAGTCCATCCATGAAATCCAACATGGCAAGGTCGGCTGATATTTAATAAAAGCCCAGCATCGTTTCCACATCTCAGTTCAGTTTGATTCCTCATGATGTTGCATTCACGCAAACCCCTCCTCTGTCTTTGCAGTCTCTCCACTGTGCACCATCTACTTCATTTTGCATGGTAATAAAAAAAAATGATACTGTGCTAATAAAAATGCTGGTAGAATAGAATAATTTTTGCTCAGAGAAGAGAGAAAAAATACCAAAGAAGATTTTTATGAAAGCCCATGAGGTAAAACGTATACACGTCTCACATCAAACCAAATAAAAGGAAGACATGGTGAAAATGAGGGAGGGATTGTACTTGATATAGTTGTCATCTAATATGTAATAACTAAATATGTGTGTTTTGGAAAGTTTCAGGTCACCCGCCCAGGGACTGAGCTGGAAAGCAGCTGGTGGCTAAATCTGGCACAGAGCATCTTATCTCATTGAGCTGAATGTGTTTTGCTCACAGTCAGTGACAAAAAGAAAGTGAACCAACTAAAAACTAATGGACCAGTTATCATCACACTCACTGTCATCTCACTTATCCCTCAAAAAGAAGCAAAACCGTGTGTGGCTTCACAGATCTTAATAGTAATAGCTCTCTGCCACGGGATGGCACAAATATGCATGGCTTAAGATTGCGTTACAAAAAACCACCACCTTAATGTCATTATTAAACACAGCTTTGACAATCAAGTTGCAACCGAGCATCTCGTCATATTTTTTCATCCTATTGTGCGATCACACCAGGCAGTTTTGCCTGATATTTTCAACCAAATGTCAAGAAGAAATGTGTGTGTGTGCATTGCACCAAAGAAGTCATCATTTCATGTGTCTGAGAATTTGATGTCTAAAAGGCGTCCTGTAGTGTGAAAACAGTTGTTTGCATATATGGCAAACGCAGCTGCTTTTCTGTGTGCTTCATTCCATCAATAAGTTGTGAATGTTTATGAAACTCAATATTTACACAGGCTCATTTAGTTTTGATATAAGATATGGCCACAGTCCAGTGCAGCGCCCACATCCACCCACTTAAGCTTTTCATTGCAGTGTTGTTGCTGTTGTTGTTGTTGCTGTTGTTGTTGTTGTTGTTGTTGTTGTTGTTGTTGTTGTTGTTGTGGCTGCTGTTGCCTCATCAGGCTCTGCTCTGTTTGTTTGAAAATGCCACGCTGGTTGCTGCTGCACTACTTTCCGCCGTTTGAAATGCAGAAGGCAAAGTGCATTGTAACATGACAGGCCCCCACGTATTAATCAAATTAGCCTGACACATCAAAGGCCTGTGCGTTTTTACGGCTCTGTTTTCACATTACATTTCGCCGTGGAGGACTTGGCAGCGCCGGCCTATATTTCCTGGCCAATTCGATGTATTATCCAGCGATCGTAAGAGGGGAAAGAATGAATGGCAACAGTGAAGGAGCACTCTTTGTTGTGGCCCCGGGGATGTTTATTTGTTAACTAGGGATGGAATTAGCGTGATGAGCTGTGTGTTTATGGGAGAAGACAAAGCCTCTCGTGCAAGGTTATGAGTTATTAGCACACAGGTTTTCATTCCAAACCGCTGATTTGCACAATATTCAGTTTTTTGAATTTTTTCGAAGATTTTTTTTGAATGATCAGCAGCATCCTGTCATGTAGTTTCATCCCTTCCTGCTCCCCTACCATCTGAGCGTGGCACCATCCTATTGGTTACTTATTTTATTTTAAGAACTGTAGTTAAAGTGAATGTCACTGAATGTTAGCTGATGTTTTCTAAACCTTAACTCTGACCTTAACCTAGCATTTTCAACAAAATAATGAAAACTAGATGTGAAAAAATATTTTAATGCTGAAATAAAAATGAAAAAGAGGCTTTACAAAAAATGATAACCGAAACTGTATTGTGTGTTTTTGCAAAACTAACTAAAGTAAACTAAAATTATGGAGAAAGTCTCTTTAGTTTTCTTCGTTGTCAGTTTATACAGTTTTTAAAGTATATTATGTTTGTTGAGTTTTTATCACACAATAAGCAGTTTTCAACAAATAAAACTAAACAAAACTAGTTTTATAAAATGAAACTGAAAACAAAAAGTTAAAATGAAAATAGAAATAAATGAAAAATACAAAACTATAATAACCTTGGTGTTGGCTAGCTCGCTCAGGAATGGCCCCAAAAAGCACCAACAGTTTTTATATATGTTCATGGAAAACTGAATGACCCAGGATTTGGTACATATCTCCTGATGGAGCTCCTGAATGGTGATCTAGGTGTCTGGAAAAACTGTCCCCACCTGCACTTGATGCAAAAAGTTAAAGGGGGGAATCATTAATTTTTTAAAAAGTATTTCAGAAATGTAATGTGGACACCATATAGCATAAATAGTGCAAAATATCATATATGGACACCACAAGATTACATTACAACTACACTGAACAGACTTGAAATTGTCGCCCCCAATCCTCAGCTCTAGCAGCATCAAGGAAGCAGCAGCAGAACTCCACTGGGTCCACTGACCGGGTGGATAGAATGAAGGGAAACTGCACCACAGAACACACACAACAGGCTAATCCTCGGTTTTCCAGCATCTAGCCTAGGCCAAAAATTACATTCTTCAATGAAATCCTCTAGGGCCCGCAGTTTGTGGTGGATGTATGCAAACCGCCCCCTTGGTGAAAGTGCCTGATCCCCATCTTCCCGTCTCCTTAAAGCTTTGACGCTGAAGGTCCTGAAGTGTTGAGGAGCTCACATCATGACCCGCCGCAGCGACACGTCCCGCTACCGAGGAAGTCACAAACTTCTTCTGAATACTGCCGTTGTGCTCCGATTTTTTAACCTTCACCTCCCCTCTAGTTTCATGTAACATCCACCACTAATTTGGGTTTAATGGCTGCATGCTGCTAGTTAGGCTGTTGTGTTTGTAGCGTCTACCACTGGATGTAATTATATAGCTCTTTTCTAAATTATAATTACAAAGTGCTTGACAGTATAAAATGATAAAACAATAGAATCACAATGCAGTCAACAGATAACATCAAATGCATAATCAGGCATAAATTAGGAATGAAATGTACAAGGATAATTCAGCCAAAAAAGTGAATTTATAACATAATAATCAATAAAAGGAAGACAAAACAATAGGATGTAAACAGCACCTAGAAATGGGAAGAGCAGGTAGAGGCCTGAGAGCAGCAGCTGGGACAAGGCCTGACAGTAGGAGAGACCAGTAAGAGCTGCCCTGCCGGGTCACGGCTGTGTATGCTGGCATGTCGGCTGTCATCCTGCAGGTTTCAGGTATTTTTTTGCATTTTATTTTACCAATGACATAACTTTTTTTGTTGTGATGGAGGCGGAGCATCATGAAAGTCCATTCACTCTTTGTTTCGAGTGGTGATTAAAAATTTCCCAACTGTAGAAAGAGGATGACTTTCCCTAAAAAAAACAAAAAAAAAAACAGAAAAAAACCCCAAACAAAACGGGCAGCGCCTCACTCTAAACAGCAGCTTCCCATCCCACTTCCAGCTGTAAGGAAGACAGCACATGTCTGAATAAAGTGTAATGGTGCCAAAATAAATGTAACCTCCCACAAACACACCCTCGGACCCCTAAAATCTGTAAAATGACAAAATTCATGGAGTTGTTCTTTCTAGGAAAACTTGCTTTCCGTAATTGTTTTTTCCCCGGCTGTTGTGTCGAGCTGTGCAGAGCCACTGATGCCATTTGAATAAAAGAAAACGACGCAGCACAGGACTTTACGCTGGTATTTATTATATTTTGACCACGCCTAATGGATCCTATAATAATAATAATTATTATTTTTCCTCCTGTGAATTATAGCTCGTCCAGATACCTTCCTAAAAGGGTGAGAAGGGTCAGCGTTGGAGACGACCAATCATGTTCCCCTGATCAATACGGTTCCTCCACTCGCTGCTGCTCATGCATTATGGAGAGGGCCATAACAAAAGTCAAATGCACTGTTATGCGTCACTCAGGACTCAGGAAGTCTCTGACCCCGAGGCCTGGTGTTAAACTATGGCCCATAAACTAACATCAGACTCCGTGTTTCATTTTTTTTCTTTAACATAAACTTTTAGTTACCCTCAGCCTTTTCCCTCAGGATTTTCACAGGAATAGATCAGATCAAAACGAATGCCGAAAGATGGATTCACATCACAATTCATGGCTTGGAAACAAAAAGAAAAATGTGTATGTGAAGTCATCGACATATTCTAGGGATTAGCCACTCCCTCCCATGTATAACAATTACATGAGGAGCATTTGATGTAAACTTGCAGACTTCAAAGGTGAATTTCCATCTAATCTGTCATGTTTAACCACACTGACCTCTCTCAACAGGCTTGACGTATACTAAAAATATTTTTAAAAAGTAATAATACTAAAAATAAGCTGAAAATATCATATTTTTCACTTTGGCATTAAGCATTCTGTACTTGCTCCAGATGCTAACTGTTAGCCTCCTGCCACTGAAGCGGACTTTCCCCCAAGCTAAGAGTCTGACATAACTGCATTAATCCACTTAAATTGTTAATTAAACAAAGTTTGTATGTGTGGCGGAATATTTACAGCCTGAAATGGCATTAAAAAATGTTGACTGTGTGCGGAGAGAAGAAGCTAGCCAAGCCAGGGGGGAAGTCCAGCTCAGTGTCAGGAGGCTAACAGTTAGCATTTGGAGCATCCAGCCAGTATGAGAGGAAGATAGCAGCTCTGTTGCTGTCTGTCTGTCTGTCTGTCTGTCTGTCTGTGACTCAGCTGGGAGAGGGCTGAGCCTCACGGTTATTATAGTTTTGCATTAGTTTTCATTTTTATTTGTTTTGACTTTGTTTTCAGTTTCAGTTAAGTTTGAGTTGTTTGTTTGAGTGTGTTAGCTAGAGTGTTAGCTAGTTTAGTTTAGTTTTTATTGTTGAAAATGCTTAGTTTTAGCAAAGTTTATGTCAGTTTCAGTGTTAGTTTTAGTCTTTTTTGCACAATATGGCGTATTTATCAGGTGTTAAACGCAGCTGCGCACAAGATTTCCTCTCCGGCCAAAGTACTGGGCTACATCTGAAATAAACTGACAAACACTACAGACATTTTCTATATTTAGTTTAGTTTAGTTCGTTTTCTAAACTCACAGTTGCAGTTATCATGTTTTGTAAAGCTTTACTTTTATTTTTTATTACATATAACAAAAAAATAAAATAAAAAAAAAAATGTCACACCTAGTTTTTATTATTTTGTTAGTTTTGTTAGATAATAACCTTGTAAAGCCTGCAGGTCATTTATTTAGCAGAAAGAAAGCTGCTGTGTGCTTGTGCCTGTGCTGTGAGGCTGGCTCTGAGGTCCCAGCTCTCTGTGTGTGTACCAGCTCTTTGTTTCACCTCCCACATGAAGGCAGTGTATGAATGAGAGCTCATTTCCAGGCAGAGATCCAGCTGGTAAAGTCAAGTTCTGTTGGAGTCTGAAAGGGTATACACTGAATTTGTGCAATGCATAATGTGTTTATTAATCTAACTGTGCTTTAACACTTGATTTGAAGTTTTTAGATTGTCATAAATATTGGGATAATGCTGTTTACAGGGATATTTTAGACATTATAATCACACTGTGTGATGAAGCTTCATGGCTGGAGGGCAGACAGTGGAAAAAGTAAAT
Organism: Myripristis murdjan; assembly: GCF_902150065.1. Lineage (NCBI taxonomy): Eukaryota > Metazoa > Chordata > Actinopteri > Holocentriformes > Holocentridae > Myripristis > Myripristis murdjan. The sequence goes on from NC_043988.1 coordinate 3,648,219, forward strand.
AAGACATAAGCAAAAGAGCTGAGGGAAGCCATACCAGTCAAACACCCACCCAGCATGGTGTGTGTGTGTGTGTGTGTGTGTGTGTGTGTGTGTGTGTGTGTGTGGTGTATTTGTTTGCATCGGTTTCCATATGGATATGCTTGTTTCTGTGAGTGTATGTATTTTTTAAGCAATTGTGCATTATGTCTTTGTTCACTTTTTGTGCATTTGCATTTTTTTTTTTTTTGTTAGCTTCTATGATTACATCTGTGCATTTGTATGTGACTGTGCATGCGTGTGTGTATGTGTGTGTGTGTGCGCCTCTGAGGGCAGCGCAGTCTGTCTCATGTTTTAACTGGATATGACACCCAGTCTATTCCAATCAGTGTTTTCAGGAGCTAGTCTGCTGAGGTCTGAGCACATGACTGCAACTCCACATTGACTGCATGTTTGCTCTGTTGTTTTGTATGCGTCTGTCTATCTGAAGTGAAAAAAAAAAATGGACAATTGGGAAAAATAGTTAAAAAAAAAAAAAAAAAAAAACAGAAAATAAGCATCATCCATGCAGCTTCCAAAAAGAGGGGAATCTTTAATGTTGCATTTAGAGTAAATCAGGCAGGCAGAGAAAGAGGCAGCTGCTCCCTGGTGACCTGAATGGGGAGTCACGGGAGAATACCCAGTCGAGCTGCTCTCTGCTAAATGCACTCTCATATTAATATTTTAAAACCACCCATAATGCTGCTGGAGAGAGAAAAAAAATAGCAGGAGAGATACATCAATTTGCCCAAGGTCCTCACTCCAGGAACTTGAAACAGGGGGATAATTTGCCATTAGAGGAAATAGTTCATTGCGCTTGCTTCTCAGGAGCATATAAACCAAGCAACCTCCCTCCACCCAGCGCCGCCACCCCCAAGTCCACCCTCACCCACTCACACACACACACACACACACACACACACACACACACATGCATCCTTCTATTCCAGGCTCACTTAAGAAGCAAAGCCACACTTTGATGTAAGCAGGGAAACATTGGCCTGGAGCTTTGCTGTTCCACTGCTGGTTATTAGCCCAGAGAGGTTTTCTGCCAGGATTAAATCTGCAGCGCGTTGTGATGATCAATCAAGCCCATGGAAGGCCGCAAATAAATCAGTCCATCACTGCAAGTCCAGGAGACTCTTAATTTAATTTACCTCTCGCAGAAACTATCTGAAAATAAATCTTGGGCATCGGGTAGCCCGGAGCTCTGAAAATCATTTCTATCAGTATTTTAAAATTTGCACTGATGATAAACGCTGGTTTATTAATAACTGTAATTAAAGCCGTGAATGCTAATAGGTTGCGGACATGCCTGGTAAAGATGTAATAGCACTGAGCGGCTTTGTCAAAGTGTCTGGTCCTATCAGTGCGCTGGCCCCTCCATCCGTCACCTTGCTGGAGAGTTACTTTTACACGTTTCATGTGAAATTCATTAGCATATCGTTGACGGTGACCATAATCGTTTAATGAGTCGTTAATAACTAACACGGTAATTAGCATCAGTGGCATAATCATGTGTAGTGGGTGAAGCATTTTGTTTGGAATAATTATCGTCATTGACAGCCTTTTCCACAAACAAGCAAAGCCCTGAGTAGCAGCCGAGGGTAAACATAAAATGCTGCCGGAAAGAGAAATAATATAACTGGCTCAAGAAGGAATTACCTGTCAATTAGACCACACAAAAAGAAGAGAAAAAACAAAGAAGAGAATCCTTACAGTATATTAGTGCTGATGGTAACAGATCACGGAACAACAAATGTAGCAAACTTTATTTATATGTATTATATATAACATTCTTCTCTTTTGGGAATCAGATAAATTACATGAATTCCCCAAAGTGGATATGCAAAAAAAAAAAAAAAACATTAGTTCAATAAGGGTGAAGATGCTGGGACATTTTTGACAGCAGAACGAGTGCAACATCCTTGATAACACATCAGAGAGAAATGGCTTAAACTTTGTGTGGAAAAACATTTCTTGTAATATTAAGAAAAAAAAAAAAAAAAAAAAAAAAAAAAAATCCATTCAGTGGATTAGGCCCACTGTTAACCGGTGAATACAAACACCAAGCTGTTGGCTCAGCAGACAAAGACATTGGAAACATTCTATAAAACCCGCAACACTTCAGCATCGTCTGTCTGCTATCTGCCAGTTTTCCCCTGAAACACAATTATGTGACCATTGGCAAACACTGGCGCCAAACACAGCCATTTTTTCCTCCTTGTCACCAGATGGTTCCATTGAGGCTGGAGGGACAGCCGCTGTTTGCCTTCTACTTAGGGCTGGGGTCGTAATGGAGTCGCTAATGATTATAAAACACCTGCTCTGCAAATAAAACAAACAGAAACGCCGGCGAGCACCGAGAGCTAAATACCTATGTGATCAGGTTGAAAAGGCCGGCGGCTCGTGGCCGGCACTTATCCAGCGACAGAAACCCTCGGCAGATGTCCCACCTATAGAGGTAAAAGGCTGCAACCTCGTCCACAAAAACAGAGGTATACAGATACGCACAGTCACCATAATAGATAATTGGCTGTTTGCTCAATGGAGAGAAAGGCTTGTTTCGACAAAGGGTCATGTCCATGATGGTCTGTGGTTGGTTCAGATGCCAGGCTAGGGTTTCATGTGGTTTGGAGGCTGTCAGAGCCCCCAAAGCTGCCTCACAATGGGGATGTTTGTACAGTGGTATGACAAGCACGAGACGGCTGCTGGGATGGGAATACGACATGGAGCAACCTGGAGGATGCACGCAGGAAAAGTCCAGTGACATCACTTTTCTGGGATTTCTCGAGGACGTGTTCAGTGACGGATGTGCGCGTTCGCCGGTGCTCCAACTGAGCAAACAGCTCAGAAGTGTGGGACTCTGCCGGCTCAAATGACACGCTGTCAGCACTTTGTTTGTGCGTGGTACAGCATGTTGATCAAAAAATAAACATGTTAACATGTTGTGCTGGGGACTTCTTAACGAAACTGTCACTCGTCCACAGAGTTATTAACTTATTTATTTATTTTATACTTTATTTTTCCACTCATTATTTCTGTTTTCCAATGTCCATATTGCACCAAAAGGAAAAATGATAACTTACTTACAATTTGCAAGCATGTTGGCAATGACATGTTAACCAAAGTGCTAGTTTTACATGTTTTTGACCTTTTTGGGCTTCCATAGATGTGACTAAAGTATGTCCAAACATGGTATCTGGCTGAGACTGGGCACTGAGGTGAGGGATCGGCAACTAAAAATGTCTAAAATCAGCTGAGGAAAACATTTTGCACATTTCTTAAAATTTTCCAGGACATTTCATCTGTTTCTGAATGGCTGGAAAACGACTCTATAAATTTCCAGGGTGCATGGGAGGCCTGTATATGTTCACCTGCAAGTGGATTTCCATGCACCCTCTTGCCAATTCTGACTGCAGTGTTACAGGCTGGTTCTGTTTGGCTGCTGCGAACCAGCTGACGGCCTGTACTCATCAACATGACCCCATTTAAAATACTTGGTGTATTCCATTTTCTAGGTGGAAAAAAAAAGAGGAAAATGAAACAAAATGGGCCTCCTTTAAATATCCTTTGTGGATTGAAAACAAAGCCTCTGGAGTGTCTGTAACCATGACGCGCATAGATTACCAGGCTGGAAATCTGCATGGTGCGGGGGGCCGAGGGGGGCTGGGGTTCCCCTCCCCTCCGGTCTTCAACATCTCAATCACGTCTCTGGGCCCGCCCCTTTGTATTAGCCCACAGAAAGTGATGGACATCCTTTCACTGGCTGCCTGACCTCTAGTAATCCGGTTTCACAGACCAGCTCCCTGCTGAAGCCAACACAATGGCAGGCGCTCAGCCTCCTCCCAGTCGATATTCCGACAGACTTGATCGAGCAAATTAGTATCCTTTGGTAAGGGCATGACCAAAGACCTTTTCAACACCCCACCAGAATCAATAAAGACCAATGGCCAGCGTGTTTCTTTTTTTTCCCTTTCACCTCCCCTCCTCACCCCTGCATGACTTCTATCCAGGGTTCAAGCTTGGTTTTGTGTGCGCTACAAACTGCCTCCACTGCCGAGCTCACATGAAAGGTTATAATAGCTGATGCGGAGTGTGTAATCAGGATTTCACGCCTAGTTGTAGTAAAAGACTTGTTACATGATGGATGACTGGTGAATACTAAAAAAAAAAAAAAAAAAGAAAAAAGAAAAAAAAAAAGGACAAGACTGCAGGAAAATATCTATTCTCCAGTTAGCCGGGCTCTCTAGCGGAGCTCATTTTGACAGCCAAGTCTGATTTAGTTTTAGTCTTTTGACTGAAATGCATTTTTCGTCATATTTTAGTCTTTTGAATTTTGTTAGTTTTAGTTTTGATTTGGTTGATGAAAACTTTATTGGTTTTAGTCGATGAAACCAAGTTTTTGTCCAGTTCTGCTGAATCATTTTTCACGTTTTTTTCCCCTCTGTACTCATTAAAAGCCTCTTTCTGAAATGCATGTTAGTTGTAGTCACGTTTCAGTCATTTGAATTTTGTTAATTTTGGTTTTGTTTTGGTCGACAAAAACCTGATTGGTTTTGTCCATGAAATAAATTTTTAGTCCAATCCTGCTTTTTGTATTCATCACATCACGTGTTAGCTCCCAAAAGGAGGGGAGACACAGACGCATGCCATGTCATGTAGCCATGTCTGCTGGCCAGATGTGGATTATGTGGATGTGGATGTTTTTTATTTTTTGATGAAATTATCTGCACATTTTGTTGTCGTTTGTGTCAACAAAGGTTAATTTTTGTTTGTTTTTTGCATCTTTATCTTAGAAAAAGTGTCTGTTTTCAAGGTGTCATTGTTTTAGTCAGCGAAATAGAGATGAGCACAGAATTGCCTTGTGTGTATGTGTGAAGGTTATCCAGAGATGTTTATGTGCTGAAGATTATATTTAGCTTGAGGCTGGCCCATCCAGCAACCGTGCAGCAAGTAACTGAATTATCACCTTTTCTGACATAGAAAAAGCAAATAGAAAGAATGTATTAAAAGTGAATGAATATTATATGTTTTTCGTCATATACCGTGGTGCAATTTTAAAAAATGTTGCACAGTTAAACCGGTAAAAGATCATTATCCCCGCTCTGTGGTGTATTAGTATGTAACGTATGAGAGCCCATAATGCACACAACATCATACTGCTGCCTGCACATTAATTCCTGGCTCACTCTCCTCTCATATGTGTGGGCAAATCCATTTTCAGCCAACTTTTTATGGACAACTCTAACCCCCACTAAATTAAAACTGTGCCTGATCTAAATTATTATTATTATTTTTTATTCTGCTTATTGATAACCATTTTCTTTGGCAAAGATGTATCCCTGTCATTTTTAAGCTACATTAATTACATCAAGCGTATGTAACTGACACAACCTTTTCAGCATTACCGCCGAGCTATAATTGTATATTTTTTAAGTGTAGTGCATGCATATTTTTACTTGGCGAGGCAAATAGCACTCCACCAGCGAAGCCACAGCTGCTGGTGCAGGGAATTTTTTTTCCCTGCTAATTAATCCTCTTTTTAATGTGGCCTACACTGCCATCACAGCGACAACAGGGAAGTTTGTTTTAACCAGCTAATGTGCATTAGTTATTATGTGGAGACAAAAAGGCCTCTTTACATATGGAATTAGATGCTGACGTGATACGATGAAGCAAAGATCAAAACAGTTTTTCAGTGTAACACAGAATGAAAGATATTAATTGTATGGGGAAAAAAAGGAGCCATTTGTGAAAGCAGTGCCAGGAAGTCAACAGGTATGAATCAAAATATGCTAAAAAAAAAAAAAAAAAAAAAAAAAAAAGAAAAAAGAAAAGAAAAGAAAAGAAAAAGAAAAGAAAATGGCATTAACAAAAACTGATTGGTGTGCATTTTGCCATTCATAAGTTAAGCACACCATTATTTTGTTTGGACTCAAAATCAATAAGGACCTTTCTTCCTTTCTCCTTGATTATTTTTTCTGGCTGCATTTGATACTTGATAACTCCACAGCAGGATGAAGGAGCCAGTGTCTCCCTGATGTGAAACCCACGAGAGTTTCAGGGGGCCCAATTACACGGACTTTGAGCTCCTTGACATTTTTATGACAGCGAGCCCCTCCCCTCCCTCTGTCCAGCCCTGTCAGGCCTGCAGGAGCATCTCTAAATCGCCAATATTCAATAATCACCAGCACCCCGCAGAGGGCTGTCTGCTCAGGACATGTTAGGACACCCCGCGCCGGGTCACTGGCTCATCCTGCCAAGCCGTCAGACACCAGCAGCATCGCTCGCACTGACAAATGACTCCAAGCATCAACAATTATATCCATATTCTTTTCATGATTATCGTGCTAACTGGCTCATTGTGCTTCTTAAAACAGACAGCTGCTGTTAAGAGGCTTGGAAATTGTAATTTAATGAACCATGCTGGGTTTTTGTATGCGTCTAGCCATTCACCACGCTGCATGCGCACTATACATTACTACACCAGCCGTACCACACCAGTTCACGTTTGCAGCCATTCTCAGCCTTTTGTTTCCATTTATTTTGTTATGTATGAAACTCTGGGGCTGGCATGGAAAACCCCTGTCTAACCCACTATTGTCCTTGTTGCTGGTCTCATGGCATCAGGAGTATGTCCAGCAGCTGCATAAAGCCAAGCAGGAAGCCCAGCTCTGGCCAAGCAATGCTAATGTTAGCCACATGCTAGTTTAAAATACACAGTCCCATATATCAAATATGAGCTAGTTGGAAACAGACAAATGACAATTAGAGCCTGTTCAAAACAATGGCTGCAGCAAATTTTTCCACTCTTGGCACCGATTCACGCTCACACACAACTCAGTGATGTGCTGTCCCTTCTTTATTTACATGTCCCCTGCTTGAAATTTGTCTGCAATGAGGAATCCGTCACAATAAACATCCCACCCAGCTTTATTTTGGTCAAATTCACTTTGGAAATTTAGTTTTGTTGGAAAATCAATGAAAAAAAAAAAAAAGCAAAAACATAGGCCTACACAGTTAAAAGAACAATGTGTATTTGGAAGTGTTTTGCTTTAAAAAAGTTATGATAGTCTGAGTAGAAAATGTATTTTTCTGATTTTATGTGCAACCACTGTTCCTGTCTTTCAAACTTACAACTGCCTTCCAGCCAGCGGAGCATTTAAAGGCAGCTTTATTAGATGAAGACTCGTGTTTAAAAAATCAGTACATGGTCAGTATTAATGCAAAGACAGACTTTTAAACTTGTAGACTTTTAAACTTGGTGATTTTGGCGCCCCCTACAGTTAGACGGTAACAATACCTGATTGTTGCAAAGAAAAGACAATTCGACTCGTGCTCTTCCCTTTGCACAGAGAACACAAACAATCCCCCCCCCCCAAAAAATAAAATAAAATAAAATAAAATAAAACAAAAAATTTATTCCAATTATGATGAGCTAGAAAGCAGTTTTGCATGACAAGTGAGGAGTTAATTATGTTGAATTAATGTTTAAAATATTTTGGCTGACCACAGCTGTGGTTACTTTATGATATATTACATAAATAATAATAATAATAAATTCTTCTTCTTCCTCTTCTTCTTCTTCTTCTTATTGTTGTTGTTGTTGTTGTTCCATGGGAGCAAAGGAGTAATTTTGTCTAGAGCGCCAACATAGGTAGGGCCGGCACTGCTGACAGACAATCATTTTTCTGCATGACATTCTTCTAAAAACACCCTTTTTGGTTATCCATGTCTGCTGACTTTTGGATCTTGTTTGCCAGTTAGTCCTGTTCCAGTGTGTCCTTTTCTTCAGAAGGGTGAAATAACTAAAGTAGAAATGATAAAATAAAGTTACTGCATATTTTAATGCATTAGCAAATTTAAAGCAAAAATGCTAACAACCATAGTGCACTTTGCGTTATCCTTGCTTTAGAGAATACTAACTGAAGAATGGCTGAAAAGTATTTTTTTTTTTTTCAGCTTTTAGACCCATCAAGTCATCAGCAGCAGCTACAGAAATGCATAATGAGGGAACCCTGGAGAAAATTGTTAATATTAGAACTGAACATAGCTGAAGGCAATCATTTCACATCCCCATCTATTTTCATGTTAGACAGAAGGTGGACTGGGGTCCCTTATGTGGCCGGAAAAAACGTGTCACCCTCAAGAGGAGTGCTGAGTTTCAGCCCGTCCAGACTTCTATCCATAATACACTTTTCAAAGAATTCTGGATCGTTGTTTCTAATAACTCAGACTTTGGGGAATATTGTGACATCCTGTGAAAAACACTTTTAATATTTCTCTTGCTTGATCATTCTAAAGCCACTAGACTTCAAAAGAGTTTTTTTTTTTTTTTTTTTTTTTTTTTTTTAGCGGTGATACTGCTGTGTGTGCTCACATCCAGAGGAGTGACTGAAATGTGTCTGAGAATCATTCAAGATATGTGCTCTGCAGGCCCAGCTCGCTGCATGTCCCGAGCTGCAACCTGGATCAATGTGGAGGTTAGATAAAAAAACACAGCTTTTATTATAACCTGACCTCAGGGTCATCATGATCCTCACTGTCAACCTCTGTTTTCTTTAACAACTACATCAAACTCATCTGAAAGTTGACTAATTAACCAGGTGTTGCAGTTTGGTGTGAGTTAGTTTCTACGTGGCTGTGTAACTGAAGTAACTCACTCCTGGTCCCTAGTCTCAGAGACAGCTTTTAATGACTAACTCCAGTCACATGTGAAGGTGTGGAATCAATGTGAGGATGTGAATCTCACATGTGATTTCATGTAAAAAGCGTTGTTTTCACTTGTGAAAATTATAGTTCACATGTGAAGAAACTAGTCACCAGAAAATGTGGAATTCACATGTGAACGCGCAAATCTCATGCGATTTCATGTGGTTTTCACAGGTGGAAATTCTACTTCAGAAGCCAGTCACAAGTCAAAATGCTAATTCCACAATTTTCTTTTCACATGTGGAAATTTTCAATCATGTGAAAATATCTAGTTCACATGTAACATTGTTTTCTTTTCACATGTGAAAATGTTAGTTCACATGTGAATATTAGCAGTCACATGTGAAAATGGTAAATTCTCATGTGAAATTCAAATTTTCATTTTCATATTTCAAATATGACATTTTTGTAAGGGTATGTGCTCTGTGTGACTCCACAGTTTCTTATTTCCCTCTGCTGTTGGGCTGCAGTGGACGTGTGACCAGCCAGTCTCAGCTCAGCCCAGAGAGTCAAATGCACAGCCGTTGGATGGATGATTGAAATGGCCGTTTCTTGTTTGTTTTTTCAGTCTTGCTGCTTTTGACTTGATTCTTGTGTTGCACTTTAAAGGCAAATGTCTGTGTGTATATTGATGTTCAGAGCAGCAGTGCTCATAAATTAACAGCGGTGCTGCAGTGTGTATGAAGCCTTGCATGTCAGAGGGGCCAGGAGATCGCCTGATAAGCTTTATTATGGTACCAGCAGTGACTAACTGCTCAGCTGAAGCACCAACAGCAACAGCTGACCAGCTCAGGTTTTCTGGAGGGCTTGAACCATATTAAACTGCAGGGTTTTTGTGCTGCTGTTTTAAAATGATCATCCTAAAATGGCAGCTATATTAACTTTCTCTTTAAATCCCTAAACACTTGTTTCGCACAAGTGCTCTACATGAAAAACAATACTGACGATACACTTTCTGTATTATATTAGCACTAGATTAACTGTACAGAGAACTTAAAGGAATGAGACAGTGAATGCATATTGCAGGGATTACTTGGATCCTATTTTTGGATTCAAAATAGGAAAAAAAAACATAAATAAACAGTAAAATGTAATAAAGTTAATAAAAAATAAAAGAAAATGGAAATTTGAGAAAATGGTATTTTGAGCTATTTTTGCAGGTTGAGGAGGTTTCTGACAGTGTGCCATTTTTTCCAAAGGGCAGGGGGTGAGAAGCTGACTTGTGCACGTAGCCTTGTGTGCACTGTAGCGTTTAGCCAAGTCATGAAGGTATAGTGAATGTCACGGGGTTAGATATGTTCATGGAGGGGAGCAGCAGGGCATCTGCACTGTTCAATGGCTGCACTTTGTCACAACAGATAAATGGCACCTTTCCCTCTGAGCCGCCTGCCTCTGTGAACTCCTCTGCCGTAATAAAGAATCAATAGCACTGCTGCTTCACAGAGGGACTCTATCATTCTCTACCTTTAGTCAGCCTGCAGTGTTAGCATTAGTGCTATTATTAGTGCCTGTGACAGACTAGCATCCTCTGTGCTGGAAAGCTGCAGACTGCCACTGGAACCAGTGGGTTTAGAAGCAGAGGGAGGTCAGAGGTCACCGTGCTGCATGCTGTGGATGGAGCCTGCCAACAGTTAGTGTGTAGCACTGTCTAACTCAGTCACTTTTCTAGCACAAGTTCCTGCTGCTAACGCTTTATTAAATGAAAGCTGCAGAGTCCAGCTTGGTAAAACAGGCCAGAAATGTGGAAACCTGAGGGATTTCCTTGGTTCAGTGTAAAACACTGTTAGCCATAAAAGAGCTATGTTAGTGACATACAAGGATACAAGGATACAAGGAAGTTTATTTGTCATTATACAACAGGTTGAATAATGAAATTAAAGTGTGGTTCCCTCTTGATTGATTAATTGATTGTATAGAAAATAAAATTATTAAACATGGAGGAGTGCAGATGGTGCATCAGCTGGAGTGTTTGTACAGCATGTTCGCAACTGCATTTGCAACTTTGCATTTAGATTTGTTTGTTTAACTATTTACCAGACAGGTGTTTTATGTTCAAATTTACGAACATCTTTTATGTTTGGGCTCAATTTGACCCCTGCAGTTTAAACCTCCACAAAATTATTATAACTAAAATTGTTACCAAAGTTTATGTGTCAGGTACTTTATGTTTCTTTGTTGACAACCTAAATAGCCGTCTAGATAAAACATAACTCCCCCCCACTCCCACTTATACATCCAGTATTCCTATTATGCCACCTTGGAAAAATATGCAAATCACTATAAAATCTCACTGATTGACCTAAAATTGGAAAGAAATATTAATTTTTGGTGTTTTAATGGCTTTATATTATTTCTAAGTACAGATTTTTGTTATTTATAACCGATGCGTACAAAGTGTGTACAGGACATTGAAAACATATCATCATGTGATGACGTGGGGTGAAATAAAATGGGTGAACTTCAGGAACGGTGGTGCAACAAACTTCACCCTTGTTGATTGAGAACAGGTTCCCCTGGCTGTGGCCCCCTAGTTGTGGCCCCCTGGCTGTGGGGGCCCCGGTTGTGAGCCTCTGCAGGCAGCTCCTTCTTGAGTTGAAGTTAACAGGATCTGCCGACACCCAGCCAACCCCTCCATCCTCAACTCTAATGTGAAGCCTTTCAAATTGCATTTTTATAGTTGGAAATCAGAATGTCTGACTCTCTACCAGCTCTGGGATGCATATTATGTGTATTAGCATATTATAGCTATGCCCATTTGCATAGCCAATGACACGGTACCTTGCCTCTTCAAATAGGCCCGTGTTTAGACTTGGGCCAGATTAACTTTTTTTCTGTTGATAAGACAATCACAAACCGCTCCTCTAGGATTTAACTTTGAGAGATTTCAGCAAGCTAATTACTGCAATCAAAATTGTTAAATCTGAAATAGTGTTTTTCATGTTATGTTACTGTGCAAGTGGAACAAAAACTGCATGTCAACTAACTAACTAACTAACTAACTAACAAAATCAATCAATCAATCAATCAATATCAGAATTGCTGTGCACCAGTTGTGGAATTATTATCTCCAATGTTAAAGATACAGCAGTGAGTCAAATCCCCAGCACTTGTCCTTCTTCCACAGAGTGATTCATTTTCAATAAAGAAAATCTGCTCACAAAAGAGAAAATTCCTTCAACTACTGATTCCTGTCACATGAAATTCATATTTTGTGGGCTTGAATACGGTCACATTCCTAATTCCTTCCTATTTTCAGAATAATTCATGAGAGGATTCTGGCCATCATGCTGCAGTCTGTGGCATCACTCAACATATTGGTACATTAGTAAATCCTTGGATAAGAGCAACAACACGGCCATATTACCTTGGCCCCACCTCGCTCTTCAGTCGAATCCAACTCCCTTGTGTACCATAGCTGGAGGCCCTCGGCCGCTCCATCTTTGTTCATCTTTGGTTCCATGAATAAAGCTGAAAAGCTCAGGTCTGCTGATGAGTGCCCAGGGAGTTTCTATGTGTGTCAATGGCAAAGGTCAAGCACCTATTGTTTACTGAAAACGCTGTTCTTCACAAAGCGAGCTGGAGTGAGCAGCATTCTGCCTGCCGCTGGGAAAGCAGCAAAATGGCAAATGATGCAGATGAATCCAAGGTGACTCATTAAGATGCTATGTAATAATTTCAAAATACACTGCAAAAACGCAAAATCTTACCAAGATTATTTGTCTTATTTCAAGTCAAAATTGTCTTATTTCTAGTCAAAATATCTCATTACACTCAAAATAAGACATGATCACCTCAGAAGTAACTTGTTTTTAGACAATTTTCACTTGTTTCAAGTGAAAATTTGCTTGTTTCATTGGCAAAATTTGCCAGTGGAAAAAGTGAAAATTCACTTGAAATAAGTGAAAATTAGCTAGAAACAAGAAACAAATTTTTCCAATGAAACAAGCAAATTTTCTCTTGTTTCAAGCAAATTTTCACTTGAAACAAGTGAAAATTGTCTAAAAACAAGTTACTTCTGAGGTGATCATGTCTTATTTTAAGTGTAATGAGATATTTTGACTAGGAATAAGACATTTTTGACTTGAAAATAAGACAAATAATCTTTGTAAGATTTTGAGTTTTTGCAGTGTACTTGTAGGAATGGCTTACATCAACATGTCATCACGTTCCATTCAGCCACCGCTACATTGAATTAAAAATATATTGTGCAAATGTAAACTCATCAACAGCTGTATACTTGAGGATTATTGGGCTTGTGCTTGGCAAAGGACACTTGTCTGAGCGTAACAACCTGTTCGCTAGTTGCTAAACTAAATGTGTGTAAACACTGATCAGCAGTGGTCGGTGAGTTAATGCTTTTTTCCCCGACGAAGAAAAAGACATTTAAGGATGATCGTGATGCTCTTTGCTTTCCATTTTAAAAGTCAATATTTAGAGCTATACTGAAGAAAAGAGCCCTCTCCCCAGTCACACCAATGACTAAATGGGCCTTTAGATTAAAGTCAGATAAAATCAATTCCCTGTTGTGTCCGTGAGCCACAGCTCCAGAAATAAAGAAAGAAAGAAAGAAAGAGAAAAAAAAATAAATAAAGAACATAGCACGCCTCCCTCAGGATTTTATCAGACCCCCTTTTCCTGACTCCTCTTCACCCCTTAAGAGGGTCAAGAGTGGCGAGCAGACGCTTTCTGTTCTGAACGAGGACGGCCAAAACAAACTCGCCTTACAGAGAAGGAACTCTCCCGGGAGCTTAGAGCCAAACTCCGGCTGGCTTTCGCAAAAGACGTCCCCTCAAGTGTGGGATTTATGACTGAGGGGAACAGATTTGATTGTCCCATCACAACAACAAAGTACAGTTTTGGGTGTAATGTTTGCTTTGGGCCGCCTGTTGTTCCTCGCTTATTCTCATCCCAACAAAAAGGCTCCACTGATCAAACATTCTGCTGTTAGATTGAAACGTCTCAATTTTTCATTTTATACATCACAAACTTTTTGCTGCTGGTGGTGGTGGGGTGTTGTGTGGAGGAGGGGGGGGGGTGCACAGGGTGTAGCACTAGGCTTTTATTTGTTTAAAGCCCTGTATAGTGGGGGTATAAAAAAAAAAATCAGGTGGTGATCTTGGGTCCATTTAATGCGGGACGGCGTGCAGTGCCGGTGAATGGCTGCACGCAGCGGGGCTTGCAGGCACCTGGCTGGACGGCCCGGGCGCTCGCACAATGCCATCTGGGGGGTAATTACCACAAGGTATTCTTTAAAAAGACCAGATGGGGACGAGATCTCCCATCCCACCCCATCATTTACCACAGAATCCCATTCAATGACATACTTAATCCACCCACCGGTTAGCTCTTTCAGACTGCACTGTTGTTGTGCTTGTTCCTTTATGCTAATTCAGCCTCTCCCCACACCTCACTTGCAAAAAAAAAAAGGAAAAAAAAGAGAGAGAGAGAGAGAGCGAGAGAAAGGGAAAGTGAGAAAGACACGAGTGCCTCAAGGGACTCAAAGGGCATTATTCATTCTCTAATCGTTTCCGCCACAGCAAGTACAGTAACATTTTTACCCCCTCCCTCCCCCAGCCTCCTCCCCTTTCTCTCTCCCTCTCTCTCTCTCTCTCTCTCTCTCTCTCCCTCTCTGTCTCCGTCTTGCTGGTGCTCTGAAGAGCTGCTTCGCCGGGTTTAGAAAGAAGTGCCGAGGAGAAATTGAGCAAAAGGAAAAGAGAGGGGGAGGGGCGAGAGATGCACACAGACAGAGGGGGAGAGAGAGAGAGAGAGAGAGAGAGAGAGAGGCCTTCCCCAGACAAGGTCAAGTCAAGGTTCAGGGTTCACGGTGGCACCAGCTGAGGGTGGAGGGGCCACCTGTTATTTGGGGGGCACATATCTCTTTCTTTTCCAGCTGGACTCCCCCCTTCCTCCCTACTTCCAGCACCGCCAGCACTACCCAATCTAGTTAACCAGGACCCCCCCCACCCCCGGCACCATCTCCAGGGAATGCATAATCAGATCCTCCCTCTTTTTATAGCCATGTTCTCTTGTGTTCATGGCAGCCTAATGTCTGAGCAGACACTGTGGACCGCCGCTGATGGGATGGAATCTGATCACTGAGATGCTGTGCAATGCTCTCACCCGCCTGCCGGCTCACTCACTGTTAACTAGATCAGCAGGTACAGTCCTGACAAACTTAGCATGAATACACCTGACGCATTTTTCTCAAAACTCGGAGAACATGCAATGCTCATGAATGAATTGATAAATAAATTAATATGAAGCAGTAAGTGACACTCATAATTCAAATATACCTACAAGAGAACGTAAACACAAAAATAAGAGAATTTGCAGAGTTGGTAACTTTTTATGCAACTGCTATGCTGACATTAGCGAGAGAACATTAAGAAAAAATTACAAGTTAAACAAAAACAAACAAATAAACAAACACATAAAATAAGAAAAAAAAATTATACTGTTAAAATTATATATTTAAATGCCAGATCAGTGAGGCTGGATCAACCGCAGATTTCACACTTCACACACATTTAACCCTATAAAGCCTGAACTATGAAAGAATTGGCAGAAAATTCCAATTTTTTGAAATTGAACCCTTTATTTAGTCCTATAACAAAAATAAATAAATAAATAAATATATATATATATATATATATATATATATATAGAAATAAACCAAATATATTATTATATATTTGGTTTACATATATATATATATATATAGAAATCAAAAAATATGTTATTACACGACCTTTCTGATGTATGATATATGATATGTACTTGAAGTGCCAATGGTACGGTCCAGGGTGAACAGGGGAAGTGTTCAAAGGTATACAACAGTATTTTGGTCAAGTATTGATTAAACTGAAAACGAAAAACAGAATTGAAAATGTGTATCATATATGATACAAATGGCTTTATTGGGTTAATCCTCTGAAACCTGAACAAATTCATATGATTTCTGTCACAACCAGGAAGAAAAATGTGATGAGCAAATTAGACAGAAATGAGAAAAATGAGAAAGAATTTGAAATGTTTTCAAATAATTTAAAAATTTGCAAAAAATTACCAGAAAATTAGTCCCCCACCCCAACCCACCCCTTCCCTGGCTCCAGGAAAACATTCATTATTATAAACATATTATATGTATAATACACATTATCAAAAAGCCTGAAAAAAATTGTTTAGAGGATGAGCCAGCCCATGGGATCCTGATGTCAGAGGGCAAATTTAAACAGTTTTACAGAAAAAATGTAAAAGTCAACACAAACATGTTTGAATATGTTATTCATTGTTTTTTTCTCTATGCATACCTGTAACAGTGGGCTAACATGCTAGAAAATCTGGTCTAATAATGACCTTGACTCATGTGCGTCAGAGGTCCAGGATCTCTTTCAAAGGAGAGCTGAGCAAGAGAGCAGCAGCACGTCTACTTCCATGCAGACACGAAGAAAAAAAAAAAACAGTTTTAGATCATGTTCGATCATAAATAATGAGATAAGAGAGGGAGGATAAGGGATGGACAAAGAGAACCAAGAGGAGTGAGCTGTAAACTCACAGGGCCTGAGCGGCTCCGTGTGCAGGAGGACAGGAGATCACCACGGCTGTCTAATCCTCTGAGATGTCTCTTGGCACCAGAGAATATCCTGTCCTTCATATTCCCCTGCAGTGCAAAGACATCAACAGAGATGTTTCCCCAGCACCGTTCCATAAATAAAGCTAGGGCAGTGACCGATGGCGTGCATGGGCAGATAAGCCAACTAGCCCTTGAATACAATGTGAAATGATAAGTGAAGGCCCGAGGCTGCGATCACATTGCAATTCTGAAAGCGTATGCGGAAAAGCGTAACGCTCGCTTGGACAGACAACAGGCGCAGAGTATCGCTCCATCTGGTTACTCGGTAACAAGTGGCTCATCAGCTTAACTTGAGCTTTAACTTGAGCTCCGCACGTTGCTGATATAAGTCCCGCCTTATTACATTCTGACAAATTTGAGCGGTCGGGTTACGCTGAAGTGACATTTACGAGTGTAGTGTTTCAGCTGAACCAAGTCGAAGCAACGCGCTGCTCTCAGATCTGCTTAAGTGATCGACCACACCGTTCCCAAACCATACAGGACAATGGAAATGATGCTGCTGCTGCCTCCTCCACTGCCTGCCTGACTCTTTGCGACCACTCTCAATGTCCACACTGCAAAAACTATATATCCCCATAACAAGTCATGTAGTCACATATTCAGCTTTAAAATCTTGCTTTTCTCAAAACGAGTGAACAAATCTTGGCGGGATGAGATAATCCAACTTGTTACCAGTTAAGTCTCATCTGTTTGAATCTGAATCTGAATCTGTTGAAACAAGGCAGACTAAGGCAGATCAGCCCACCAGGATCAAGAAATTGACACTTGATTAAGGAAAACTCTGGACACCAGTTGATTAGCATTGGACACAAGTGGGATTATCTCATCTCGCTGGCAGATTTGTTACTTGTTTCAAAGAGAAAACAAGATTTGGACACAGAGTATGAGGCAGAATGACTTAGCAAAGTGGATTTTTCTTTTTGTTGTTCAGCAGATCTTGCAGTATTTAAAGGAAATCACAGTTTACTTTGAAAATTGATTATATATTAAATTATATTATATAAGATTATTCTTTATTGTCAGAACAAAAATTTGCCTTGCATCCCGAGACTCACTGTTCACAGATAAGCACCATGCACATCAAGCAACATTTACATACGCAGATTAACCGTAACAGCACATCAACAATAGATAGACATTTATACAAGCAGTAAATAAGCAATTACACAAATATTGCACTTCACAGGTGACTCATCCTCCTCCTCCTCCCAGTTGTCTTTCCTTGCTGCATGTCTTGAACTCTTGTCTTGCCTTTGACCAACAATCTTTGAACATATAGATGATAACCTGAATATTTTAGATTTTAGATGAAAGAGAGAGACAGCTGTACCAAGCGGGGATCTCATAATCCTCTGTATTCCTGACTGAATAAGCTAATAAAATCTGCGTGTTTGCACCAGTAGGCCTCAGTCTTCTTAAATAGTAGAAATGCTGCTGGACTTCACTGCAGAGGTGATGGACGTGCCTATTCCAAGACAAGGTGGTCTCTACATGAACTCCTAAGTATTTCTAGGAGGTGACTTGTTCAGTCTCAGTGTCATGAAGTGAGGCTGGTGCATGGGGAGCGTTAGCTATACATCAGAATGACTTAATGTGTTTTCTTTGGCTTAAAGACAGAGAGTTTGTCCACTCCACTAATCAGCCGGTGCAGTGCTGATGAAAGCTCGCTGTCATTACAGTTCAGCAGAGGCAGTAACACTGTGACATCACATCACTCAAGTATTCTGATGTTTTAATACTTTGAAACCTGAACACATTCACTTCCTTTGTCAAAAATAATCAACAGGAAAATTACCATAAATTACCACAAACGCACCCCCCTCCAAAAACAAACAAACAACCAAAAAACAAAAAACAAAAAACAAAAAACAAAAACAAACAAACAAACAAACAAACAAAAAAACAGGAGGAAATTGCAACAAAATGACTGAAAAAAAGCAAAACAAGAAATCAACCAGGAATGAGCAAAAAAGTACAAATTACAAGACACTGACCAGAAAATGAGCAAAAAAATTAAATCAAACAAATACATAAATTAAAAAGAAAATTAAAAAAATGACTAGAAAATGTGCACAAAAAAGTAAAAAATGAACAGAAAATGAACAAAAAATTAGCACGATAGTAACAATATAATTGAAATGAACAGAAAATGAACAGGAAAATTAGCACGATAGTAACAATATAATGGAAATGAACAGAAAAAAATATAACCAGAAAACTATGCGGTTAATAATCATAATTATTTGTGTAATGTTAAACTGCAAGAAAATTATGTTTTTAAATAAGTGCTGGAATGTTACAAAAAAAAAAAAAATCCTAATATGAAACATAAAACAAGATCATTGATTTATGGCTAAAACAAAGATAGTTAATAATTTGAAATGGCGTATATTCAAATATTCATCAGTCAGTCTTGCCAATCACGTGCGGTGGGGAAGCTTCATGCTGCTCTCTAAGCATCAAAAAAGTCATTCAACTTAAATCCATTTGGCACAAACTTGAACTGAAACCGGTGGAAACTTTACACCGTCAGAGGCAGATTGTAGATTTTTAAACCTCTAAACAACTTTCAACCTGCATTTATTTAAATATTACCTCAAGCAAAGCACTTTCCTGCAGGGTCGATGCTGTTTGTGCACGTGTGCAGACATAGACTGAGATGATTTTGCAGACCAGAAGATAAGAGAGCCGACATGGTCTCCTGTAGCCCCAGGCAGGCCTGTGCATCCTCCATACATCCTCATTCAGCAGCTTCTTGTCAGGCCGGCCTATTTGTATTCTGATGATGAATATTTCATTGTTTTCCGAGTGCCGTTCTAAAGCTAAGCCATCAATGAATATCCACGATCAGTGTTGCTCTTGACCAGCATTGTATTGTCTGCCAACTCGCCTGAGTGCCTTCAAAAAAGACTTTTATATGAAAATCAGAGCTTGGGATGAAAGGCAGAACCTAACAATATCCTGCAAATTTTGTCCTTTGTCTGAGAGGGATTGCTGCATTAGGCAAATTTATGGAAATGCACCCTGATTTTACTTTGTTGAACTTTCATTTATGGAGCGATATCATTTTAAAATCTGAACAAAAGTATGCGATTTATTTGGAATCAAGGTAAGAAGCGGCAGTTATGCATTCGGTTGGGTAATTTTGTGTTCATGGAAAGTAACACACCTTTTGGCAGTAACTACTTGCCCTGAGATAACAAGGGGCACGCTAAAATTATCTGCTGCCCCGTCAGCTGCTGCGCACCAGGAGAGAGGAAAATGTGTATTTCTACAAGCCATCAGCATTCCGAAACACACCACTGCATTCACTGGCCGTAGTGGTGGTTTTCAAAGTGGGGTCCGGGGTCCCCCAGCGGTCCTTGAGGGGATCCTAAATGAGGAATAGCTTCATTTCACTGTAATTTGAATGAGATTATTTCAAAACCTTCAATCTTGAAGAATGCCTTTGAGGTCCAACAAATACAATGAAATATATGTATAGATGAGAGAGCACAGATTCTCATTTTCTTTGATTCTACAATGGTCATTTTCTTGTAATTATTATCTTTTTAATTTTTTGTTTGCAAATATTTTACTAATGTAATTTTTTGTGCTAATTTGTTAATCACCTTTTTCCCATGTTTTGAAAAGCAATCAAGTGCATTTGCTCAGATTTCAAAAGATTAGTTTCACCGTAATTAATTTCATCCAGAAACTGTGACAATACAACATATGAGTGATCATAATATTACACTTTAATCTCACCACTTTGAATTTATTTGTCAGTGTTCAACATCAGATATGAAAAGATATGAACATATCTTTTAATAGCTGAGTCCCATGGGAAAAAAATCACTTCAGGTGGGGGTCCAGGGCTTAATGAGAGACAACTTGGGGGTCCAGAACATGAAAAAGTTTAGGCAAACGTCTGGACCAAATACAAACCTGCACCCGGCTGAGAGCAAAGGCCTCGCTCTGGAAGTGTGGCTGCACAGATAATTAACCATAAATCCTTGTGCGGTTGGTCTTGAGGACCTGGATTCATCAGTCATGGCCCCATTGTGTTGTGAAGGGGGAGCGGGACGGGGCCACAGCTAACCCTGGGCTTCAGGGTGGGTGGGTCGGGGGTGGGGTGGGTGTAAATCACAGCGGCGGGGCGAGCTAAGCCAGCCTGATGGACATGGTGGGTGTCAGAGGTCCCTGACCAGCCTGATCACTGCCGGCTTCTGCCTGGGAGGATCCAGCCACCGAGACAGAGGACGGCCTGAACTGGACACGACCGTGCATCACAATGTCCACTTTCACTCACATGTCTTTGTTTGAGGGGGAAGCAACTCACTCAAAGAGAAAAACTGAAGACGCAGATTGGCTCTCGGCTTTACTCCAGAAGCTTCACAAGACTTTATCGAAGCTGCAGACGATTCCTCAGCGTGACGACCGCCCACTCTGTGCTGTCTTCAGTGTTACATTTGTGTTCACAGCAGATGGGAAGCCAGTTTTTCATGCGACGCAGTTACACAAAGTCAATGCATAGATGCCAATGGACGTGAATGTGAATTTGCGCCTGGCGATGCAAATGGTGTGAATTTATGTCATCCACATGTTTGCATGAGCTGAAATTTTTCAACTGGGGTGAAAAATTTGTGGTTGTATCTGCGCCGGAAAATTCACTTGGTGTGTTGAGTTTGGTCATTAGAAGCACTTTAAGTGAGGGACTAGCTGTGCCAAGATCTTCTAAAGAATGTATGAGAAGGTCCTTTGTGCCAGCGGCTGGTAAACGTTCGAGTAAGCTGTTGGAGGAGCGGTGCCGCTTTGTTTTCCACGCCACACTTCTGAGATTCTAATGTCTGTTTTTGGTGTTTATGTAGCGATGCTGTCGTCTCTGTCTTTGTTCTCATTTGCTGTGAGGTAGCTAATCAAGGTCCTTCCACAGGGATTAATACATTTCTCACTCAATTAATTAATTAATCAATCAATCAAGAAAGCATGCAAGCAATCAAATTCCAACCAATCGCCTTGAAATCTGTGCGAGCGTGCAATTCGTCCAATCACTGCAGCATTCCTGAAGATTTGACCAATCATTGTAGATTCCACACAACTAAGATCATTTCTTCATTTTCTGTTCAGATTAAGGTTTTTTTTTTTTTCTGTAATCCTGAGCCATTATTGGTAAGGTTCCTGTACTTAGGAGAAGCTCAGAACAGTTTTACGCTCAATGGAACAACTTTCATTCGATTTTTAACCAATTCCGCCAAAAATAACAAATCACCGTTATTTCTGCAGTTTTCACTTCCCTGCAAACCAACATCCAAAATAATCACAAAATGCACAGTCATTTTTTGAAGCCACATTTTTCAAGTATTTTTTCATGCCGTAACAATCTCAGGGAAAATCCACGAAATCCTGGAGGGACTGACTAGTGGTGATATGGGAGGGGAGCTGAAAAACATCAGAAGCTTCAGCATCAAAGCTGAAATCCTTACTCTGCCTGAATGATTTGTTATTGATTTTTCAAAACAGTATGCAGGCGACTATAGGATGGAGTGGCACATTTAATGGCACTGCAGAGGTCCGAGAACTTCCACTTTGTATTTTATTGTCCTGTTTATGAGGTCCTCCATTTCTGTTGATTTCTTTTGGCTGGATGATTTTCAGTAACCTGAGTTGTGTTTTAGGATTGGAGCCTTTTGTGGCAGATTTTATTTGCCAGTTTTGGGAGAGGAAGCAGCAAATTCTGGCTGCTTTTGTCGTTAAGTTTCTGTTTCATCCTTGCAATTGTATTTGTGCTGTCTTGTAAACCCATGTGGGTTGGGCACTTGCATGACATGGATAAAAATCAATCACATATGCGCACACACACACACACACACACACACCATTACCAGTCCTGGAGTAGTTTCACACTGTATTTTACATTTATTTCAGACTGTAGTGCAGATAATGTTGGTTTTAGGCACTGTTCTTACATTTACACGTATTTGTTCCCTGCTTTGAGGCATTTTAACTGGAAAAGCGCATGTTAAAACACTGAGAAACATGACTGATTCCTGCTTATTGAAACAATATGTTGCCTTTTCCAGGATATTTTGTCCTCTTCAGTCCCAGACATCATGATGAACCACGGCTGATTATCTTATTTATATCACATAATTGCCTGTATTGGGAAACCATTGTTATTGTGGGTAAAATATTGTGATAGTACCCCATGACTCCCACCCCTATCAGTTACCAAGGCTCTCTGTTCCTCCAGAGCGGCGTTATGCTAGTTCACCTTTTTGCACTGTGAAGTAAGTGGTAGAAAAAACAAATGAACAAGTGCTCTGACTCGTAGTTTGCGATGCTGTTGCAGAGGCTGGCTGTGGGCCGTCTTGCCCGAGGCTGCGGCTCAGAGACCCAGACTGGAGGGTGGAGACCATCCGACAGCCAGCAGCATGGGGGGTGGGGGGTGTGGGGGCAGAGGGCAGTGCTCCCAGTGCCTCCCCATCCTCCCCCAGTACATCCAGCTCACGCAGCAGGAGTTTACTTCCAACCCTGCAGCCGGTTTTAGCAGTAAATAAATAATGGCAACAGCAAGTGCTGTGTGGAGCGGGAGCTGAGATTGGATAACAGTCGGGAAGGCGTGGCCGACTCTGAAATATTAATGCTCTTGATTACTTTATGCAGCGGCGACGCAAAGCTTCCTGAAATATTTCAAAACAGAGCAATCGGCTTTGTTGTGATGGAGCCATGATGTATAGAAATATCAAATATTACTGCTTTGACTGCTGTTGTTAGCTTTAACGCACTGGTAACTATTATTCCAAAAATTCCCAATAAATATGGCTCATAAATTTTAGGCAGAGTTAAATTGGATTTACTTTTAGTCTTTTGACTAACATGCATTTTAGTTTTAGTCACATTTTAGTCCTTTGAATTTTCTTAGTTTTGGTCTAGTTTTTATCAACAAAAGCAGCAGTTTTAGGTGATGAAAAGGAAAATTTTAATCTTTAATCTTTCATTTTTTTCTCTGCAAATTCCTCATCAAGTCATTTGTTAGTGCCCTTTATACAAAGACTAATTTACACTCCTGGTTATAGTTTGGTTTGCCAATGCATTTCGATTCATCCGTTTCTGACATTTTTGTTTCATTTCTATTTGCTGATGAAAATATCATCATGTTTCAACATAGTCAATTGTCAGTAAAGGTTCATTTTTGTTTTGTTTTCATCTTAATTTTGTCCTGGAAAAAGTGCTGCTGATGAATGCTTTTAGTCACAGTTTTAGTCAACAAAATGAAATTATTTTTGGCCAGTGAAATGACTTTGTGGCCACATAATCCCGGTCACAGAGCTCTGTGGCATCAGGAACCACTGATGATGTCTTTTTCTTTTTCTTTTCTTTTTTTTTTTTTGTATCCTTTCCAGTTAAGACGCTGTGAGGTCAGGAGTCCCACACGTGCATGCTTAGTATGAATATCACTTTAACTGGGGGTGTTAATGTAGAGGAGGTCCCTACCTTTCATTATGTACTGTGTGAGGAGTAGTTCTATTCTCAGTAGGCCTTGTTCAGCAGCCTGGTGGAGCCTCCAGATGCCTGCTGAAAGGACAAACACAATGTGGACAAGCCCCCTGACAGAACGGGGCCCCTCTGAATTATCACCCCACTCCTCCTGGCTAATTAAAATTTTGCTTGTAACTTATGTCAGCCATTTGAAGGCTGATGATTCCCTCGCCTCCCCCCTTGCTTTTCATTTGTGACGCATGTGCATAAATTGTCAGCGAGGGCAGTGGTAGTTATGCCCAACACAAATTGAATAGTGTTTCGTAGCCTTTGTCAGGGCTTTGCCTCTCCCCGGGTGGATGTAGACAGAGGCCCTTCCCTCCGCTGAGGACGACTTGATTGATAAATGCCAGGGATGATTTGTCAAAGCAACTAGACTGCCCCCAGTGGGACGTCAATATGGTTCATTTAGACCCCCACCAGGCTCAGACAGCCCACAGAGATGAGATGCTACCGAGACTAGAAGCCAGGCTGCTGCTGCTGCTGCTGCTCTGTGTCTGGGCTGCTCTGTGAAAAAGAAAAGGGAATAGCTGGCTGCTAGCTGTGTGTGTGTGTGTGTGTGTGTGTGTTTGAGAGAGATAGAGAGAGAAAGACAGAGACAGGCAGATAGAAAGAAAGAAAGAGAAGGAAAAATGGAGAGGAAGACGGTGAAAAAAGATCAAGTGGGAGAGAGAAAGAGTGTGTAAGAGTGAAAGACAGATAGAGCAAGAATGTGTGTGTGTGCGCGCGTGTGTGTGTGTGTGTGTCAGTCTAGAGTGGTTAGGAGGGGGAGTGGGGGTGACCCGGGGTTCAGTGTGTGATTGGCTCAGCTCAGCTGGAGGAGCTTTTAGTCCATTTCCCAGCAGCCTCTAGGACAGATGCACTGCCCTGAGCCATAATCTGTGTCTCGCTTCAAATGACAAATGGCACAGTGCAGAATATTGCATTATATATTAAGTACCAGCAGTCAGTAAGTTATAGGATGCTGCTGCTGCCTGCAGCACTTGTCGCTCAGTAAGCACACTCTGTTTTACAACAGTCAATTAGATCCAGGCCATAACCTGCAACTAAATCCTGGGCTCTTTAGTCCACTGATTTGTGTCTTTACATGGACGTACCCATGTGCACAGAGATTTGCCTCTGTGTAGACATGTTCTGCCAGCCGCATGTTCCACACACAAACAAACACACACACACAAACAAAAACATACAGCAATTATGATCTAATTAGTGGTTTCTACATTGTTGTACAATGTCTTATTATTTCAAGCTTAAATAACATGAGCAAATTCACTTGATTTCTTTCAAAAACACAAGAAAAAGAAGTTACAACAAGACACTAGTAAAAAAAAAAAAAATACAAGAATATGACAAGGAAAGGACAAAAAAAGTCTTTAAAATTTGTAAATTGCTTTCTTTTTCTTTCTTTCTTTCTGTCTTTCTTTTTACAAAAATAACAGAAACTTAGCAAAACTGTAAGTAAAACATTCCTAGAAAAGCCCCCCTCCCTCCATAATATATCTTTTGGCCATCCGGGTCAGTGCTGAGTGCTTGTTCAAGAGAGTATATTGATTACAATAACTATGCTTTGCCTTATGCTTATGCTTATGTTTCACCACGCTTTGACTGAAGCCATCGCTGGTGATTCTCTGTTCTACTGGTCAAACAGTGTTTCTGCTCAAATTGTTCCTTCAGTGCTGGCATGATCAACAGCAGCACCACAAATCAATCATTATAGAAATATTATGGGACGACTACAGGCAGCAGTGTGTCTCTGTGCTGCTGTCAAACTGAAAAATCGATCTGACCACAGTGGGCCGCCACACACAGACCAAACTGCTGTTGTGAGGATTTTTGCCGCTAAAAGTGAAACTAACGGCCTCTCAATGGAAAGTAAAAGCTAAGTTCAAATCTCAGATCATGTGGCATTGAGACTGAAAAGACTGAGTGACTGACACTGGTATCAATAGAGTTGAATAAAGACACACAGGACAGCCAATGCTCCAGAAGTAAAAAAAAAAAAAAAAAATGCGATTAAAATAATGCTGCACTGGCCCCTGCAGAATCATCCAACTTCTTGAGATGTTACCATGTGCCACAGGGATCACAGTAAATCCTAATATCCATGCCTACCTCTGTTTGAACAGAGGATGTGTGTGTGTGTGTGTGTGTGTGTGTGTGTGTGTGTAAGTGAGACAGAGAGTGATGGAGAGCAGCAGTCATTGCCCCTCCTCTTCCCATCTGGACAGAAAAGGCAGCCTAAGGCGTTGCAGTGTCATCTGATTAGCAAGCAGCCATATGGAGAAATGTAGCTGAGGCCGCTGACTGGTGGCCACTGACTGGTGGCCAGTGTCTGGCTGACAGCAAGTGACAAACGTGGCGCGGCTGCCCTGACTCCTACTGGGATACAGGGATTTTGACCAAAAAAAAAAAAAAAAAAAAGATGACTTGAAAAACAATTCAAAATTACAGTTGTTTTTGATGTAGAACACAGACGAACCAGACATTTTTTAGTCCTATATTGAACAATACTGCATCTGTCCACTGGATCTGTATGGGATGGAAATCAGTCTAATAAAAGTGTGTTTTTAAGTCATCAAAAAAAAAAAAAATGACAACAAAAAAAGAGCTCCGATCTAAATTGCCTGCTGCCTGTGTTGAACAGTGAAAAGGCTTTGCGGTCTCTAATGGGAAATCAATTAGGACAGATAAATTTAGCTGTCTTCCCACTCATTTCAGAAGCAACTTCATTCGACAAAAGACACAATTTTTTGTCTGTGTTCAGTTCTTACATTTGAAGATGAAAGACTTGTGGAGGATGAACACTGAAGAAAGTGCCAGCTGCCAGCCAGGCGCTGACATTGTTACTTAAGTGAAACACCGGAGCTCCATTTTCAAAAACATGGACATGGAGAGAAATCGTGTCCGCAGTAAAGCTGGGGAGGATAAGAGCGACTTCAGGTGCAAAAATCCCAACAAAGGCAAGGCTACAAGCAGGAACATCGTGGAAAGAGGCGGAGGGCTGGACGCGTCTGGTTTGCTGCAGACCACTGGGCATTTCATCGAGGTGTCCGGCCGCGGACCCGAGTGGGACCCTGCCATGACCCCACGATGGTGGGCCAACCTGCATTACAACATCACTACTCCCCTTCCAAACAATTAGGCACAGTTGCTGCCACCTTGGCCTGAAAGGGTGCTGCGGGTCTTGGGGTTGATGAACAAGCAGAGGCTTTCTCACTGCGGGTCCCCAAAGGTCAGTAAAGTGGGCATGGAAGCCTGGAAAACACCTGAACTACATGCTGGTCTTCGCCGGTCGCAGCCATTAGAGAACTCTCAGTCGGCGTGCTCAGACCTCCAGAGACACACAGGACAAGCTGCTTGAATTCCTTTAGAAAAAAACAAACAAAAAACATAGGTCTTCCTGAAAAATGAAATCCTCCATGCAAAGGATGAGGAAGGCAGAAAATAAAGTAATTTTTTTTTTTTTTTTTTTTTTTTTAATATATTGTTCTTTGCTCTGAAAGATCAGCTCTAAGTTTTCAGCTTTTGTCCTGTTGGTAAGGAGTGTTTTTGGATGCTTCCTGGATGCAGTATCTGCCAGAGATAACTTCATTTTTCAAAAGCAAAATGAGGCAGCGCAGCTTCTAGCTCATTCCTCGCCTCCTTTGCTCAAATCAGCAATTTTCCGATTACCTCAAAAACGTTTCCATGTGTCTACTTACTTTCAAAACACACTCTCCCAGTGCACAAACAGCATTGCATTGGCTGTTCATGTTTATTACGCAGCTATAGTGAATATTCGATTCTGATTCTGAGTTGTGGACAAAGTACACAACCACACATCTTAAGTCAAAGTATAGATGCTCCTGGTCAAATATTACCCGACTGCACGTTCACTCCAGGTGAAAGCTGCTCAGGCAAATTTTTACTTTAGTGAAAGTAGTTGCTCTTAACAATACTTACGTCTTCAAAAGTATGTTTTCTTTTTAATACCAGTGCACTACTGTATTGTTTTCACAATGCATTTTCAAAACCTCGTATCTCTCTTTAGCCACCTAATGAATTCATTGACTTGCTTGTAGAACCACTTTGCAAGACAAAGTCTATAGAAATGCCTATTTAACGTCAGCATAGAAATGCAATCGAATCAACAGAGAGGACAAATTCAACATCATAATTCAACATGATAAACTTAAAGTGATAGTTTGGGCACTTACCCATTTAGTGGGATTTGCAACTCCATATTTGCAGTAGTTCCTCCCATTTTGAAATGTCAGCTCCCTCCTTGTGGTAAAAAGGAGCACTTCACTGAGACTCCTCTTCCTCAAAAATAGTGACGTGGAGCAGGACCAACACGACTTCAAGCGGCGAACCAAAGCTGAAAAGATGTTTTGAAGGCTGCACACACACACACACACCGGTTTGTTCTGGATTCATTACTGAGGCTCTTTTCCAGCCCTTTTGCGTGCTAACTTCTGGAACTACTTTGTCTCTGTATTAGGGGTGGGACAAAATATCTACATCATTGATATATTGTGATACTTCCTCTCATGATACATTATTGATACACTTGTGCCAAGTATCGATGTTTGAATTTTCTATTTATTTTGCATAGATGCACATTTGAGTTCCTGTGGGGTTTGTTTGCTGCCTTTAGGTGTTTTGACTGGAGCGCCTCTGTCATGTTCATGTTGCAGTCGCAGTGCAAACTAAAACACTGAAAAAAACAGATTCCTGCTTACTGAGAGATTATGTTGTCATTTCCAGGTTAGTCGTTTAGCTACAGATATCATAATGTATCAGAGCTGATTATCTTACGATGCATTGTAAGAAGAATTGCTTGTATTGTGATACCATTGTTATCATGAGTAAAATATTGTGAAAGTATTGTATCGCGAGTCACCCAGCGAGTCCCATCCCTGTTGTGATTCACTGCACGACAGCTCCTTGGCCAGTGGGACAAAAAATAAAGAATAAAAAATAACAAAAATAAAAATTAAATTAAAATTAAATGTCTTTGGGAGTTTATGGAGAAAAGCAACTTGTTTGTTTACGAAAATATTTTGTACTGTTCAAAGCCAAGAGCTGAGGATCTCCAATATGGCTGCCAGAGTTTGTGTTAGGTCATTATATGCACGCTTTGTGTCAGTAGTGCTATATAACTTAACTTCTTTCACAGCTGTGCCATTTTTATCTGCTATATGTTGCTATCAGATTGAAAAAAAAAAAATATAATTCAAATGTTGCCTTAAGGCATGTCATTGCTGAACAATTGGGATGCTTTTAAATCATGCCGTAATAGCTAGCTGTCTGTGAAGGTTTGCTCTCTCCCCAGGCAGCTGGTACATGATGGTAATGTGCGTCAATTGGAACACATGTTGTGATCAGGAGAAAATCCCTGGGGTTAAATACACTGGGGCTCCAAGGCGGGCGGATGCTGCTGCTGGTTAACTGGGAGTCACTAATCTGCTCACAAGAACTCAGTGTCAGTCTTAGCTGGTACCAAGCAAGTAATATTGTTTATTAAGTTATGTGGCCGTATGTCTACACACGTGAAAATGTGTCTGAGATCTTAAAAGGATAGTTCACTCATTTCGAAAGATGTGATATTATTTCACTCACAACCAGCTGTTGTGTAGCACAGTAGTGGTGCTATCTTCCTCTCATTGTTACTGAGTGCTGGATACTGGTTGGATGCTCCAAATGCTAACTGTTAGCCTCCTGCCATTGAGGTGGACTTCCCCCCAGGTAACATTCTGAAAAGTAACCACCTTAATCCACTTACAGAAGGTTTAACATGACTTTAAACCATTTGGAGCATCCAGCCAGTATCCAGAAATAATATCTTTTTTATTTTTAAATTGGTTTAGGTATCCCTTTAAGTAATACAAGAAGCTATTTTTCCCTCAAAATAGTAACTGCTATAGGATTATGAATGAAATTCCTCACATTAATCCATTTTTTTTAACCCTATAAAGCCTGAACTATGAAAGAATTGGCAGAAAATTCCAATTTTTTGAAATTGAACCCTTTATTTAGTCCTATAATAAAATATATATATAAAAATTACACGACCTTTCTGGTGTATGATATATGATATGTACTTGAAGTGCCAATGGTATGGTCCAGGGTGAACAGGGGAAGTGTTCAAAGGTATACAACTGTATTTTGGTCAAGTATTGATTAAACTGAAAACGAAAAATGGAATTGAAAATGTGTATCATATATGATATGAATGGCTTTATAGGATTAAATTACTGAGACAAGGAGGATAATTTAATTCTAATATCTCCCAAGCCTGATTGGTAATGACTTTTAACCCTCCATGTTGGTCAAGCCTGGGTGCTGTGGCTGACGTAGCCTGTGTTTTCCATCATGGTCATGAGGTGTAACACATGAGAGATAGCTAAAGAGTGAGATGGAGACCGCTGCTCCCCATTAAAGCCTGTGTTCCCACACCCAGCACTGAGATCTAATCTAGTTTCCCTCTAAAAGGTTTTAACACAAGGATAATGTTTATTCCCACCACCACCTCACTCCAAAAATGATCCAAATGTTTACGCGTTCATTAATCCAGAATTTCCCCTAATGCATCACTGACAATAACAGAGCACACACCTCCCAGGAAGTGCTGCGGTGTGAATGTGCGGCTGAGAGGACGAGTATGGTCCTGTTTGGAAGTTTGGTGTCAAAGTTTGGTGTCGCCGCTCTCATCTGACACCTGGATTAACACGATGATTTCACAGCTCTGACATGTCCGTTTGGGAGAGGAGCAGACTGGACCGCGGTCTTGTCCTGAAGGAGAAACACCGGCTGATTCACAGGAATAAATTAAAGCTTTCAGCTGGACCTGTCAGGGCTCATTAACATAGGGTGAGAAAAGTTCTAAATGCCATTAAATTTGACTCAAGCCTCGGGAATTTGATCATTTTTTTAATGGTCAAAATATAAATCTAAAACTAAACTGTGCTCCCTGCCTATGTTGGCAGAAACAACTGGCTACACACATTTATTAAAAATTAAAATACTTTGGGATAAGAAGGGAACGGCTGGATAGATTAACATGACCTCTCAAATTAAATTTAAAAATCTGATTATATTGCAAGCAGCCCACAAATGCAGGCTTTAGGACCGACAGACAGCTGGAAGATAGACAGGCTGAGGCTGAGGTTGTGAAGGTGTGTGGACAGAATTGAAAAATGGTTCAATGGCATTATAATATGTAATTAAAAAAAAAAAAAAAATACTATACTTACCTACATGTGCTGATGTGGATAGATGTCAATATTCATCTTGGCTCCATTTTTACATGGTTTATGACCAACTAGCTGAAACATCTTGAAAGCACACACATTTCTATATTAGTACATCCTTTATATCTGTGTACTTATACAGAAAATTGTAGAAATATAAAAAAAAACTGATGGCACATACAATAAAATAAAATAAAATAAAATAAAATAAAATATAAGCAAAATTTGGGTCATCAGAAATGAGAAGAACCTTTCAACTCTGTACTATGCAAAGATATGCAAATTACTGTCCGATGCCCAGTGCAGGTTAGCATTTTATTCCTGTAAAACATGAATGCCAGCCGTGGCCAAAAGGCTGGTGTGACACGGAGGCAGCCCAGTGGCATGAACTCAAACTTCTAGAAGTCTCCTGCCTGTGAATGTTCAAATCAAAGACCTCAGCTAACGTTACAGTGCACATGGCTCCTGCGTGCTGACAGCGATATAAACAAACTGAGAGATGAATATTCAGATACATCAACACGTCTGTGATTTTAACACACAACAGGCTCTTCCTCAGAATCAGATTCAGACTGAGGGGGCGCGACGCAAATTTGCATATTCATAGACTCTCGTATACTCATTGATTTAGCAAGTAGATGTGCTTTCACTTCATATTCAGTAGTTTATGAAAGTTTTTTTGCAGGATAAACCTATGCAACAATTTAATAACTACAGGATTTTTCTAAGGATTTTGCAGTACATCTTGAAGGGCTCTTTCATATTTCTTTCAACAGGCTACAACTCTAAAATGATGTTGCAACAAAATTCTTGGAGATAAAAAAATCTATCATTATAGACATACTGTAGATATATAGATATATAATTTGTATCTCCATTAATTGAGAACAAGACAGCAGTAAATCTGCATGTGCAATTTTAAACTGTCCCTGTGCTCTCCCCTAATAGCAGTATTACATCTTTTCAGTGACAGAGAACAGCGATACAGTGAAAACTGTAATTAAAATGTCTAATTGGCATATTTTAATAGAATGAGGTAAATTACTAGAGCCTCATGAAATAATTGAAAAACAAAGCAATTATGGTCTACAGGCACCATTCAGTCTGATAATTGCAGTGCAGCTGAGTCTGACAGCAAACAGAATTAGACTGGGTGGAGTTGGAGGCTTCACTTCCTGTCTCTTTCCACAACGCCGAGCTCTCTCAGCCTGTCTCTGGAGCATGTGACAGTCATCATGCCGCACACTGAGATTAACTTATTTTCAAATCACAGCAATATGCTGGCATCAACATATCTAAATTCATTTTTCATTTTGCATTTGCTCCTAGATGAGAAAGGTTTTACAAAAAGATGCGATGTTGTGTTGTAATAAACAATTGGATCGACCCGTGTTAAAAACAAAACTCCATAATGTGTCATCTACAAATTACAATAACTCAATACATATACATATTAATCCTGTTACTCCCCTTACTGTGATGCTGAAAATAGTTTGACTAAGTAACGGGATGGTTTTATTATGATTGCATTTTCATGCAAATTTGTACAATACAGTGATTTGCTGTCCTCACTGTCACACTTTATTGAGTGTTGAAGCTTTCAGTATGAATATTGGATGTAAATATGGATCGAAGCCATGAAAATTAACAGCTAACGTTACACTGGGCAGAAGTATTTCACATAGTATTAATACACAGAATGTCCAAAATTATGGTGTTAACATAACCCTGTCTTAATCACAGTGACAAGGAGAATGAAATAATGAATTCACTTTGAAAACTGAAAATTAATTATGAGTTTGCCCTGGAAAATGGGCACAAATGAAACAGGCAATACTAAACAAGACAGAAGACACAGAGATAGGTACAAATATTACAGAACAACTAAATAAATGGAGAGAACAAGTGATGTGGTGGAAAAGTGGTAGAGGGGAAAAACACAACCAAAACAGAAATCATAAGGTTGCTCCCTGCAATATTCAGGTTTTGTTGGGTTTATTGTTTTTGAATGTTTTGACTGCACTTTCTAACAGCTTCTGCAGTAATCAATATTAAGAGAATAAACTTTGGCACTTTAAAGTATGACTGTATGTGCATGTTACTTGAAAATGAAAACAGAAATGTGAGTGAAAATGAAAGTTGTGGTGCGGGTGTTGTCACTCCCACTGAAGTCGCGATGTCTGTGTAATCAATCACATTGTATTGTTCAGCGTTAATGTTCATGTATGTATGATGCTGCTGCTAAGTATTATGTGATGGTATGTGATGCTATGTGATATTATGTATGGAGCCCCTAAAGGGACATAAGGGAGAAAGAAAAAATTGGAAGGAAAAAAAAAGTCACTGTACTTCACTTGGTTTCTCCCTCTGCAGCTCATAGATGTGTTCAGAATGAGACCTTCAGCATTGTGTGCACTAAACAATGACGCAGCAGGAGGGCTGGATCTTGGCCCCCTGAGGCCCCTGGGCACATGTCTTTTGGATCCCCCCATCCTCTGCCCCCTGGCTTTCCAAAATTGTGTTTTTCCTGCATTGGTCTTGGGAAAATCATCCTCTAGATTATCAAAATCTAGCTGTGTGACAAGGTCTGACTCTACTGAAATAAGTGACAATGAGCTGATTCCAAAGGGCCTGGGGGCCCTAGTGGTCAGATCATGCTCTAAGCCCCAGGGGTATAGGGGCCCTAGTGCTTAGCTCAATCCCTAAATGCCAAGGGGCCCTCACATTTTAAGTGCGGAGAGGTCTGGAGGGCCCTAGTGGTTAGCTCACGCGATAAGCACCCAGGGGCCTGGTCAGCTTGCACTATGTGCACACTGAGGGACCTCCATTCATCTTCCTGTAGCCTGAGGCTTGGAAGCTCCCTGGCAGTCTGCAAAAGTTTTGCAAGAGAGTGCAAAAATTTTGCAGGGTGATACAGAAGTATTTTTTAAAATTTTCTATTCGTTATTTTTTGCTCAGATTTTTTTTTTTTTTTTTTTTTTGGTCTGCTCCGTGTCCCTTTAGGTGCTCCATAGGTATGTCATGTATGACTTTCAGCCCAAGGAAAATTTCCCCAATGCAACAATAAAGTATATCTTAATTTTATCTGATAAAATCAATTTGAAACAACATATACTTTCACTAGATTTTTAACATGAAAACACACAAACACATCAAAACACACAAAACATTATGCAATCCAACAACACACTGCTGCTACTTCTATTCATTTCCTCTGCCTGTCCTGCTCTCAGCTGCATGTGAATCAGCTCTGTGTGAAGGCCAGTCATGGGAGCTCATGTTCTCATTGGTTGTCATGTCTGTCAGTGTTTATTTTGATGACAGCTGACGTAATCTAATATAATAAAAGATATTTTATTGTAAGATACAAATAAGCAGTGTTGGAAAGTGTGCTACAAATTGCTACTCAAGTAGAAGCACTGTTCCTTTTGGATGTTCCACAATCTGTCATTGATCCTTTGTTCTTTGTGGTGAACATGATTCAAAATATAGTCAAGTACAAAACCCAAGCAAAAATGGACTGAAGTTAAAGCAAAATGATCGACTTAAAAAAATACTCAAAAAAAGTACACAAAAAGCTGTTCAGTGACATGTAACATGAGCAATTTGTCACTTCCACCTCTGCAAATAAGAATATGTATTTTTATTTTTTTTTTTTGCTTTTGGTGAAGCACTGCTTCACCTGCTGCCTAGAGGAACCCCTCTGCTTTACAAATGTCACTTTCCAAAACTGAAAAGCACATAGGACTACAGAGTGCACATGGATAACTACTGTTTATACCTGTATTTTTCATGTTATTAACATCTGGAAAGATCCAGTAACTTGTGGACTTGGTGTATCACTCCGGGCCAGAGGAGCAGTAGAAAGCCGATTGTCTGAGTTTGCTATTGTTGTTTTCTTCATTGAATACGTGTGCATGTTGGAGGACTAAAATAACTTTGTCCTGCGTGCTAAAAGACAGCTGGCAAGTAATGTTGTGGCTAGCATCTTTTCTGTGCTCGCAGACTGCACAAAAAGTCCTGTGCATGTGACTGTCAGTTTTTTTTCCACCCCAGTTGGAGCAGAGCTGCCTTCGTCGCACATACATGTAAGTTGTCTTGAATAACATCTCCAAAGATCTGTGTTCAAACAAAGAGACATCTAAGAATGAATGCCCAAGTCTGTGTTCTCTGCACACATGATTTAGTAATGCATCCACACATAAACACATCACTCTAAAACCATCAGGAGTATGAGAGGAGACAGGGAACAATAAGGCAACACGAGCAGAGCTTCTGTTCATGTTTTGAGAGGCTATGGGGGCTCTGATGTCCTCCAGTTTC
The DNA here is from genome assembly GCF_902150065.1 of Myripristis murdjan. Taxonomy (NCBI): domain Eukaryota; kingdom Metazoa; phylum Chordata; class Actinopteri; order Holocentriformes; family Holocentridae; genus Myripristis; species Myripristis murdjan. Next base: position 3,683,658 of record NC_043988.1, read on the forward strand.
AGCTTTTCAACACTTCTACTTGATCCTTGGCCTCTTTTCTCTTACAAGTAAAATGTAAACAATGTTCTTGAAATGAAAGCTTCCTTCAGACGCCCCCAAATAAGACGGGAATGCATCACGTCTCCGTGGCATGATATGAGTGGTCTCTCCTCTGTAATGTTACTGTAGCATGAAGGTGGTTATGGTCAGGACACAAGGGAGGCTCCCGAATTGTCAGATAGAAGTAATTGGGCGTTGTGGGGCCACCTTCCCCTGTGGACTGCCTGCCAAAGGGGTATTCTCATTCATTACAATACCTCCATGTTTTGGTAGGTCGGCACCAATCCACTTAGCAAGTAGGGAGGCATGGCTGGAATCCCATGTATGTGTGTTTTGTGAAGTGGTACAGGCCGACTGACGCCAGGGGCTTCAACACACAGGTACGGATTGAGTTACATGGTGTCTTAGCACTTACTTGGAGTGTAATCCAAGACTCATTACAAAACTGTTCACCAAGCAGGCTATGGAGAGGGCCGGCTCGCTCTAACGAGGAGGTTCATTCTAAAATGATATCTTCACTAACTGAAAAAATGATGCCTAACCCTTATAGGGTTGATATATATATATATATATATATATATATATATATATATATATATATATATATATATATATATTTGGTTATATCCATTTGATGATTTACTTCCAAAGACCCACTACTGGGTGAGCTGTGGGAGCCAGTGGAACTAAAGTTTTACTTTTTCCTAATAATTCACTCAGTGTTTCTATAAAGCAGTACTATCTATATTATCTATAGTTTGTCATAGTTATGTCTCACCTATAGTCCCCAGGTCTTCATTGTGTTAATCCCAGGAGTGAGAAAACAATGAACAGCATGCTTTGGGCTCCAAGTAAAGAATAGAGCTTGAAGTGGATAGTGGTATGGTGCCTAGGGCCAATCAACAGTCTCTGGTAGGAGTAAAAATGTATAATTTTCTCTCTGGGTTTCATGGAGAATGAAAGCTATTTGTGCACTGAGAAAATGGCAGGAAAATTCTTTTCAAGCATCTCTTGCTCCATCTACCCAGGAGACCACACCTCTCCACTGTGACCTGGACACAAAGCTGACTTTCTGTGACACTTAACTCAGTGCCTCAAGCTGTCAGGCTGCTAAACCCTCTGTTTCTCCACCATTATGGTCTCTTTCTTTGCTGCTATCCAATCTCTTGTAGTTTACCTTTGGCTTTGTGGTTCCTTGTAGGACCTGTGCGGTAGGTACTGAGAAAATATAGAGGAAAAGGGAAAGATCATAGAACACATAGTCTTGCTGAGAGCCTCTTGAAAGTTCCAATCAGAGGTTTGAAAAACAAGACCGCAGTGAGAACTTTTTCACCTCAATAGGTGCTCTTGAACATAAAAGCAAAATTTACTTTGTACCATTAATTCAAGGGTTGCCATTTCCTGGTTAAGGTGGAACTTAAGACTGTTCAAACCCCTAAATCATGCCCTAATTTAAAGTTACAAGGTTTCCTTTGTACAAGGATACAAGGGCATTTTTTTCCAAGATTTTTTTTTTCGTTCTTTCGCTAAACAAACAGAGGTACAGCAGAAAAAGCTATGCAAATGGCTTTAATAAATCTCAAGTACCCATGAGGCCATGCTGGTCATTTTCAGAAAAAAAAAAAAAAGACTTCAGAGCTTTTCATCGAACTCAGAACTAGGACAAATCTGACTTACTGCATGGAAAAGTGCAAAGGAACGCTAGGTACGTCAGAACTCCAAGTTGGAAATAAGGAGATCTGAAAGCTCTCATTTGGCTAAAATACCCATAAGTCAGCACTCTGAAATGCTGGTCAACACAGTCAACAACGGTGACTGGATTTTTATTTGAAAACGCGTTCAACTTCAATCAAGTGTTTTCGGTGGTCTTTATTTTATGAAGGTATAGATTTATAGCAGTGTATTCGTTTAATTTAATGAACAAAGTGAGCCATTTGCTGTCACATGGACACATCAAGTTTTTCTATTTTTCTATTTTCTTGTGGGCGTCCATGCCAGTTGCAACAGAACACATTCAGCATGGATGTGGGAAGTTATAACTCAAAAGTTGTATCATCCAGCAACGGATAGCTCCATAACTACCAATCAGCGGATGAAAAGCCAAGTGCAACATTTTTTAAAGATTCAAAAACTGTATCACCCATCGATAGAAGGAGTAACAGAACCTCCTCTTTGGCAAGGTGTGTGGCTCACAAAAAAATCACTCACATATTCAGCAGCTAGATCACCTTTCCAGGATGAAGCATGCCTGAGGCCCGCACAGACACTGGGACCAGAGAAAGCCTTTGAGAGGCCACGGCACCAAAAGACAAACACAGCCTGACCTATTAACCTCCAGGAGACCCCCCCCCACTCGCCCATCCATGCTTTTCCTCACAGCTCTCCCTGTTAGAACCTAGACTACCACGCACTGATACTCTCTCTAGGTCTATCCATCCCTCCTCATTGATCAACACAGCAAATCCCCTTTAATCTGATGAGCTAAGCAGATTTAGTGTCCATTTGATGCCACCCATCATACACCCATCACCCATCAAGTGCACATTTCTGTAAACAACAGGGCTGCTTCACAACTGCCACTCCTCCATGGAAAATATCAGTGTTTACTTCTCTGTTTAGCTGTTGTGTATAATTATCAGACCTGCCAAGCTGATGATTATTTTGTCATTAGAGAGATTAAATATTGATTTAGAGAGATTTTCTGAATCTAGGCGATATCTCAACGTGTAAACAATACAGTGACCGCTGACACTCAAGGCTGTGGTCATTGTTCATATTGTTGATGCATTTGCGAATATCCATTTAGATCCAGGGGTACGAGGCTGAAAACCTGATGTTTCTTCACTCGCACACACCAGAACAACCAAAGACGATTCTGAGAAGTTAAACCATGCCATCCCACCTTGACAATGTGTGAGAAACTCTTAGATACGTTGCTGTCATTACATGAAGAAATAACCATTACTGAACAATCAAATGAATGTCAAAAGAAATGTCAGACTTTCTAGACTGTGTTTCTATGGCTGAGGTCAGGAAGGACCTTCATGTCATGCCCTAGTAGCCTCTGGACTAATATTGGCCCTGGGCTTAGTGTAGGCGATATTTTTTCCCTGGGAAGTCATGATCGCATTGTCTTACACCCATTTTCTACTGCCTTTTCCTAACCTTAGCCATAACCGGTTTATGCCTAACCCTAACTTTAACTCTAAGCAGAAACCTGTGTCCCTTTACCTAACCTTAACCAGCAAGCCAAAATGACCACTCAATTGACATCACCACCCTTTGGAAAGCATTGGCTTATTCTAGCCCAGGGCTTAGGTTTGCCTCAATTCACAGTTTGTACTTGGGTTAGTGTCCTCTGAACATTTATAACACAGTTTTGATTAAAAAAAAATAATAATAATTAAACATTCTGTTACTTTTGTTCTTGATTCACACAACAGACCTTAACCTTGACTTTTGGGGAAAACAAAAAAATTAGGGAAAACTGTTCTGGAGCAACGTTGAGTTAGCCCTGGGTAAAGAGTGGGGATATCTCATATTCCTTATAAGTTGTGAATGATTATTAATTTTCTGTTTCAATCAGCTTACTGATTACAGTGTGGAATGACTATTAGCCCAGGGCTAACCAGTCTTAGACCACGGCTAAGTGTACTGTGAAAAGGGCCTGCTGGTAATTGAACTGGGCCGTTGTTGGCCAAGTACATACTGTAAGTCAAACTCAGATATGTTCACTTTAAGGATGTTATTCAAAATATCTAAGATGTGCCTGTATTGCCTGTATGTGCCTGTATTTTAATACTGTTGTTACACTAATATGGACTGGCAGTGCCCTTTAGACATTTTTATTCCCACAACTTACATGTCACAGATCTGGATGCATTCTGGTTTGGTGGCAGCTTTTTTTTTTTTCCTTTCCTACTTATTCTGTCTTCCACCATGACTGCATGGAGCAAAGTTTCTATGTGTTTGGCTTCGGTATCACTTTGGAGACCCAAGGACTCTTCTCGCGCTTAGGAACAAATTCTATTCTTGGCATCATTCACTCAATCAGCCATAATCTTAGCCTCAACATGAATACCTTTGCAGTTTAGTCAAGTGCTCACCAAGACGCGGATAATAGCTGGCTTTTTGACATCCAAGAACTATGATTATTCTCAGCCCCCTCTTGACAGTAGAACAAAGAAATAATGCTTCTGATTATGTTATGTATTATTCCACAGTCTCAAGTATCATATAGGAGCATATCAATTCTCATACCAACAATTTTGGTTTGGGAAAAGCATTGAGAACGTTTGGCTTTCGGTCTAAAAAATATTCATACATTACTTGCCAAAAGACGTATTTAAAAAAAAAAAAAAATTTTTTACTGGATTTGTCTGTGATCAAGATTTTTGTGTATTTAAGTAGATTTCTCTCTGGTTGTCCTCATTTTGTACTTACACACAATTGTGTTGTTGTTGTGAATTTGTAGTACAGCCGTTTCACTTCCATTGTGCTGTTTTAAAATCATTGATCATATGCGTTTGATATTACATTGAAAAGATTGGAGAAACATTGATGCCGTCTCCTTGTGAATCAACAGTGACATCAGCAGCAGCGATTTCATCAAAGTGGGCAGTTTTCATACTTTTCGATGCTGGAGTTGAAGAATCATCATTTGACTGCAGATAATGCACTTAGGAGCCAAGGAGTGTTGGGGACAGTTTTGATGCCAGGAGGACAGCAGCACTGGCTACAGATGACAGTGGTTGTTTAGGGAAAATAAGACAGTATAGCTGGATGGCATGCAGCAGTGTTGTGCTCTTCTGTTGTTTCGGCTCTGCTCCTTATATCTCCTTATATGTGTTGAAATTTACCTGCAGTCATGGCCCCGGGCTATGGCAGCCCTAGAGACAAAGCAAGACGGGCTGCCACCATCAAGTTTAACCACCCTTGACACCTCATCGCCCTTATTGTGCCTCTCAATCTGTACACACACACACACACACACACACACACACACACACACATACACACACAGCAGCAGCAGTCTAGGGCAGCAGTGCTGGAGCACCATCTGTCAGCCTGGTGTCAAGTGGCCCTTGTCTCCAATGATTAGGAGAGCTGCTGCTGCCTCAGGTGGTCCGTGGACCAGCTCACCAAGCTAGAGGGGCTGGGCCAGGCCATATGGTCTGTGGGGCACAGGGGGGGCACCCAGGGGAAACTTCTCTCCTCCCCAGCCTCCGGACAGGAGGGACAGCATCCATAACCTATGCCTCTGACCGCCACTGTCCGCTCACAAGTCCCCAGTCAAGCCTGAGTGGATGATGAAGAGCTTGACAGACATCATTCAGAGTTTCTGAGAGAAGCTATAGAAGCCTCAGAGGAATGGCTGCATAGGTGGGAGGTTTTTCAGGTCAAGGCCAAACCTTTTCAACATTCACCTTGTTTTTGTATTCCAACCATATGACAGAAATATGGAAATTTGAGATTGTATTCAGGAGATGCAAATACACTGCTTGGCATTCAAACTGGCAGTACTTTGCTTATATTTGCTTTTATAAGTAGGAGGACAATGAATTCACGCAAGTATTCAACATGGTCATGGACATTTCACTGCAGTGAACAATTTACAGTTATTAGCTACTGCTGATAAAAAAAATCTATTACTTTAAATGTTCAATGAATAGTATGCTGGATTCACATCCTTTGAGAAAAAGCAGAATAACAGAGTTAGATCTTATTTCTTCAAGCAAGAGCATTTACTTATTTAACCCATTAGAACGTCTACACCAGAAATAATTTCACTTATGCATGGCTTTCTTTTAAGGTAGGTTATGTGTATTATTGTGAATGTAACTGATAATGGTGTTTTTCACATTAATGGTGTTTAGAGGATGAGCCCTGTCAATTTTTGTGTCCCTGTGACTTTTCCTCTAACACTACCCTTTTCTGAGTATACTCATGCTTCCCAAGGAATGATCCCTGTCAGTTTCAGTGTCACCACTTTCCTGTAGTGCCACCCTCAAGCCAAAACATCAAACTGATATCTTACAATATGTCAGGCGGGTTGGAAACCACATTAATGCTGCCCAGAGAAGGAACCCTGCTCATTTTAGTGGCCTTATAACCTTTCCTCTAGCCACTTTGCACAACCTATCACTAAATCTAATATGCAGATTGCCATGACATTTGATGAATACATTGATGCTCCCCAAAGGAAGGTTGCTCTTGAGTTTGATGACTCCATGACTTATCCTCTAGCACAACCTCAGGCCAGAATGTCACATTTTATATCGCAAAATGTATTAGGTGGGTCATCATGATATGTGTAACACTCATCCATGCTCCCCAGAGGGTGAACCCTATCATCTTTCTTCAAGCACCTCCTCCAGGCCAAAATGTACAAACCTCATTCTGTCACTACCAACAGAGCATGATTGGTGGAGGGCCATGATTATTAATTTTCTGTTTCAATCAGCTTACTGATTACAGATGGGACTGAGGCTCTTTCTTGGGAGGGAAACGCAAAGGTGAACTTATAGTTAGCTAGAGGGAGACAGAGTTGCATCAAGGGCAACTGGATTTGTTTGTTGGTCCTTGAAGACATTTCACTTCTCATCTAGGAAGCTTCTTCAGTTCGGACTGACTGGTTGGGAGAACCAGATCCCAGAACTTGGATGAGAAGGAAATCATCAAGGATCTACAAACAAGTCCAGTTACCCATTGATTCAATTCTCCTTGGATACCCATGACCTGGATGACTGAGAACCTTCACAGCCACCATAGCTACATCGTAGGTGTTTGGAGCTCCTGCAAATCTGTTCTGATGATGCATGGTTAAATGGATTCAGAGTGCAAGATGTCATTGAATTCATGGTCTAATATATCAGAAACCATCGCTTTGAGAGTCTGAGAGTGAAATATCCTTTTCAGTTACATTATATTTATACATCATTTGTGCATAATTAATAAAATCTTGTCACTGTTGTTGAGTATTGTGATCGGCTCAGTGTGCACACAGATGCTCCAGTGCAGAACTGTAACTTCTCACACTGGCATAGGCCACTACCTTGTAGTTACAGCAACACTTGAATGCGTAAGGTTTTGGTCCTTAACTATGATCAACCAGGTCTTAGATCTTTTATTCATGTGAAGTATGGCAGTGAACAGCAGGGCTGAAGCGTTGCCGCATCATGCTGGGACATCACATGCCAACACACCTTTAGTGAAGCACTGGCATGTAGCAGATCAAGCAAAGAAATAGGAATAGCAGAAGGATGTCATTAATATCCAGTTGTGTTGCTTAGGTCTTTTATTATCAGTTGGTGCTACAATTAAAATGCATTAGACATAAGGCATAGCTACAGTTGCTACAATGTGTTCACCAGATAGTGGTAATGCTTTGCAGCATTACCATCATATTTCAAATAAAATCACTATCAACTATAAATTGTTAGTTAACAATTAGCTCTTTTGAATTGTTTTCATCAAAAAGTTTGTATTTATTTTCCAAGTGTAGCAACCGTGGAAATATGGTTGGAAAGTCACCCATAATATGAAATGCTTGTTGGAAATGTTTCTGTCTTCCTTCAGCGATTGAACTTGTGACGACAGTGTTGTTGATAAGGAAAATGAGGTTTCAGTGGGTGACAAATTACAAGGCTTGTCAATGTGGCGGCTTTCAGACACTGTTCCATCAGCTGTGATTTTCCTCTTCAGCACTTGAAGTCTACTTTCATAAGCACCATTTTTCACCACATGCCAAACCATAATCAGAACAGGCTTTCCAAAGGAATCAATGGCTTGACAACGTGCGCACACACACTCACACACAGATAGAGAGAGACAGAGAGAGAGAGAGAGAGAGAGAGAGAGAGAGAGAGAGAGAGAGAGAGAGGGTGAGAGAGAGACAGAGGGAGAGAGAGAGAGAGGTAAAGAGAGAGAGAAAATGAGAGCTAGGATAAGGTATGGGCCATCCTGTTGCGTGCATGTACACACACACACATTCACACACACACAAAATTTGTCAGGAAATGATTCCATACGTTACCAAATGGTAATCTTATTGCACCATAAAAAGTGCAATTAGTACATGTTTTTCATAACAGGTTGTATTATATTTGTTGATCAGGCTGCTTATCAGTAATAACAATAACAAGTGATTACTAGGCAAGGTGCTGATATTTCTGGCTTTCAAAACTCTCCTGTCCACATTCTGTATTGGAACAAAAACTGTCCAACCACCTACTGGCATTTTGAACAGCTAAAGCAAGCAAGTGGCCTGCATCATAACACATTTCAGCCACAGAGGCTAAAAACCTTCATCCTCACGCCAAAAAGGTCATTGCCAAAGCAGTGTTATAATTACAGTGTTTAGCATGGTGATATGCTTTTCACTAGGCATTTCTGTTGGATCTCTGCTCTGTGTCAGTGGTGCTCAAGCTTTTGGGAGAGAGCTAAACCAGAGAATGAGTTTGTCTTTTCACATTGTTTCATTCATTGCTTCCGAAGAGGCTGGTAATTGTCTGGTATTTCAGAGAAGAAAGAAAAGCAACAATCAGAGGAAAAAATAGACATGATAGTAAATTTTACAAATGTCTCAGTTGAATTTTAAAAATTTGCAATTTGAAAGAAGCATGGCTGCAAGAATACAAATGATCACAAATGACAAATATGTACAGCATTCATAAATCAACCCTTTGAAATCTCAGCAACTTCACTGGATTGCTTTCACAAACCTGGGAGGGAAATGTCATGTGTATATTAGCAAGAAATGACAAGAAAATTTGCGGGAAAATTGTACAAAGACTACAAGAAAATGACCAGAAACTTGTTTATCTACATGAACACATATATACATACATAAAAGGGTAAAAAACAAACAAACAAACAAACAAACAAACAAAAAAAAAACACATTAGAAAATGCCAGGGCAGTATAACTGTAATTATTATAATCATACATTGAAAATGAAATTTAAAAATACCACAATATTATGCAACACAATTACTGATAATAAATTACAAAATTTTAAAAAATAGAAGAAAGCTCCCCCCAAAATTAAAAATAAATAGAAATTAAGATAATTATGTTCAGATGATGAAATAAAACCTTACTAAATGAATGAATGAATGAATAAATAAATAAATAAATAAAGCCTGGGTGGTGAAGGGTTTTAATAAATGAACCCAGTCATGATCAAGAGGTGCTGCTGCCTTGGCCTGATTTACATGAAAGAGAAACTGGCAGAATGCTCAGTGTGTCCCAGCGCCTCAACTGGACGCACACGCTCACCCAGCATGAGCAAACAAAAGCACTTCACGGATTAAATGGAGTTTAATCTGACGGATTTCAACCATAAACACCCTGATATTTTGAGGTATAATAATAATAATAATAATAATAATTATTATTATTATTATTATTATTATTAATAGTAGTAGTAGTATTAGTAGCAGTAGTAGTTCTACTCATTGTAGCTGTAATAGTAGTAGTAGTTCTACTTGTAGTAGTAGTAGTAGTGGTGGTGGTAGTGGCACACGCATAAAAAGGAGTCAGTTGGAACCAAGAATGGTTCTTCACTGTGAAACCACTGGAGAACTTTTTCTGATTACACAAAGAACCTTTCAGACTGTGGTTCTTTTTTCTGTGTGTAGCAGGAGTATTTCTAGTAGTGATAGTAGTAGTATTTGTAGTAGTAGTAGTAGTACAGTTAATTACAGTTACTAATACATTACAGTTACATTTACAAATGATCACAATGAAAAGTCCAATCTGAGTCAAACCTACTGTCCAATCTGAGCAAAACCCCACAACCTCGACCGCTCTGGAAAACCTCTCTTATATAACTTGAAACTGTTTATTGTGTTTATTGGCAATCTTATGTGCTGTGGAAAATTATAGAATTTCTGCTGTATTTTGAGACCTTCAATTGATTTATTTCCTCACAGCGCTAGTATTAAATGATGAGATTTTTGTATTTTGGCACTGGCACTTTGTCGACTCTATGGGACGGATCTGTCTAAATAAGCTGTTATAATATTTCTTCATATGTTGAGAGGCTTATATGTAGTGTAGCTCTTGGAAAACATTCCCACAGGGTTGAGGTCAGCCTATGCACACATGCTGAATTATTGATAGTATCAAAGTATTGGAGCAGAAACACATCATTAACTGCTGACATGGTATTTGACAGGTTGGTGCACTAACTATGAAAAGTGCATGCATTTTCATTTGATCTGGCTGCTTATACTAGGCAATATAAACTCTGTCATGCATCAGGTTATTGTTGAACACTGAGTCTGCAGTGCTTCTCACTTCTAGTGGACCCTCCACCCCGTCCCCTCCCCGTGACTTCAAATAAGACTGAGCTCAACCAACAGGGTCTCTTGAAAAGACAAGGCATAAGATAGGCTTGTTTTCAACAGGGACAACTCTAAACTCAGTCGAAACACAAAACTATGAATTAAACATGACCGCCTCCATGCATTATTTGTTAGAAACAGAAATTAAGGTCATAAGAGACACTTTTATATCCTGGATCTGCTACTGTCTTACTACTGTCTAGCATATGCTACCTCATGCTATCCATGGCATCTGCATATAGCTCTCTATCTCTGATAGATAGATAGATAGATAGATAGATAGATAGATAGATAGATAGATAGATAGATAGATGCAAAATGTAGATATGTGTATGTCTGTACATAGTCTATTCCATTCTATACTACCTTCTGCTGTGTTCAGCTATATTCCTTTCTATTCTGTTCTGTTCTGTTCTGTTCTATTCTATTCTATTCTATTCTATTAATTATGTTCTGTTGTATTGCATTTTTTCTCTTCACTGCTCTACCTTGTTCTGTTCTGCTCTAATCCTGGGCTTTTCAAAGTGGGGTCCAGGGACCCCTAGGGGGTCCTTGAGGGGCTTCAAGGGGGTCCTCAGCAAAATGAGGAATAAGGAATAGGGATAAATGAGGAATAATGAAGAGGTTTAAAGGTACATTATGCAAAATGATCGAGGGTTGGTTGAAATGAGGACCCTTTAGACTCACACTAACAATAAAATGTGATATAAGCACAAAATGTAATGTTTGAGTCTACCTGGTTCTCATCATTGGCTTGATTTGCTAATAAATGATGTGCTTATTCAACATTTTTGTCAGTTGCTCACTAAATGGTGCTCACTTTTGTCTGCCCTCAATTGTAAAATATAGTGCACCATTATATTCAACAATAGTGCACCATTATATTCGCTATCATCTAATTCACTAGGGACTGCTATGGCAAAAAATACATAAATGAGTGAGACATCGCTTTAACAGTGTGGTTTAATGTCACCATTTTGAATCTATTTGTCAGTGTTGAGGTACAACATTAAGGCAATTTTAACACTCAGCACAAACCAAAGTATCTTGTCTTATCCAGGTCCCTTGGACAACTTAAAATGGAGCTTTGTACCTCAGTGAAAAGTAGGAACTCTTCTAGGTCATCATCTGACTTCATCTTGATCGTCTACAGCATTTGTCTTAAAGAATTCCAGTATTCACCTTCGCTGTCCGAGCTGACAGAGCTTTAGGATTTATACTATGTTTTAAATCTACAAAAATCCAGATGTCAAAACCTGTGGTTACACTTTCAGTTCACTTTTCAGTGCCACTTTTGTCATCCGCTCATACCAGGATGCATTAACTGTCAAGTATGGACACTCCGACACCAGATCTTGCTTGCATTTGCCTCTGATCACTCAGACCACGTTCCCAGGTCGCCTGGCTCGCACTGAGTTTGGATCTCAGTGAGGTGTGGACAGCATGTGGCCACAATCCAGCCAGTTTATCAGTACATATGGTGGAATATATCTGCGGGGGAATATATCTGATCACTGTCTGATCAGGCAGGTTGCACTGAGATGTCAAGTCTGGACACATGCATGTGGACAAAGCTGAGATCACAAAAGTCACATCGTTATGACCTGACATGCCAAATGGTTTCAGTTCATAAATAAACTGGAGGGTAACAAACTACACACTTATTGTCAATTTAAATTAGCCTTGGAAACAGAGCCCTGTGTTCACATTATTATGTCAAGAAAGTGCATTTGCTAAATGCTAAATCAGAACTGGTAGATACTCCAGTGCTCCCATGTATGGGTGTCTCTGTGTTCTTGGTAATAATGAATCTGACTCCTGTGTACTGTTACACTGGAAACTTTATACGCTCTCAACTGTTTCCCATCTTTCAGAATATGTTGCCAACTTTAATGCTCTAGATGACACCAATAAATTGTGTATTCTTCTATCTAGTCTTAGCACATTCATCAGAATGTGCTAAGACCTGCCACCAAATCCTCAAAAGAAGCGAAACTTTCATTTCATCAACAGTCATTTTAAATTATGTGCCTATTCATACTTTATGTTTTGTGATTTAGTGTGACTTATATTTCGTTTGGAGTGGTCCTCGGCACCTTTTCTATTTTATTCTCCTTGATGAAGGTGATGTTATGCTGTATTTTTAGATATTTTTTATGCTATATTGTACGTATGGAGGAGTGGCATATTGATAAATAAACTATCTATCTATCTATCTATCTATCTATCTATCTATCTATCTATCTATCGACCAAAGTTTCTCCAGTTTGCCCAAATTAAATAGTGGAGTCAGTAGTGTTACTAGAGGAAACTCCAGGTGAGTGGTCCAAACGTGAAGTGTCTCCTCTAAAAGTTGGCCTGGCAAACATGACATCTTCTTGTATCTTTTGGTGTAAAACCTCGCCGACACTCTGCAGCTGTGGCACGTCACTACAGCATTTCTAGGTGCTGAAGCAGTAAAATTCAAACAGTTACCTCCCGCTGCCCTTTGGGGTCGCCAACACGTGGAGTTAACTAGATGTAACTTTAAAGTCACCAGGAAATGGTGTTTTGTATCAGTGAAGAAACAACGAGGTGATGATGAGTTTTTCATTATTTAAAGATGACAAAGCTGTTTGATTTTTTGATTTTTGATTTTTTGCTAATATGCGTTGTTGTTTTTGTGCAGCTCTAATGAAAAAGATTCTTGTGCATGAAACCTCTCTTAATTACCTGGATTGTTTCTTTGAGTCCACATAACAGCATTTTTTTTTAAAAACTGAAACAGTTATTGTTGTTGTTGTTGTTGTCGGTGGTGGTATTATTATTATTATTATTATTGTTGTTGTTGTTGTTGTTGTTGTTATTATCATTCTTATTATTATTGTTAGGTATGTCATGAAGTAACCACTCTGTGTGCACCATTCTAGCATAAGCAGTGCAATGTTGACATAAAAACATGATAAAATAAAGATTTTCTAAATTCTGCCTATTCATTGTTAACTGTGTGATATGTAAAATTAGCAAACAAGTGAAGACGTTCATTTTGATATGCCAGTATGATGTTAATATCATAGCTATTGGTGCCATAAAAGGCACTGCTTATTCCAAAAAGCATTCTTGTGTTGCTAAGTGCAGCTTATTGCTTATAGCTCATGGGGTATAAAGGTAAAGCTAACATGAGATATGGAGGCCACAGACTGCAGCTACAATAACCATATGAATCAATAAATCATCAATAAAGCTCTAAAGCTCCACATAGTCCCAGCTGTTCCTGCTGCTGTGAGTACAAGTGGGCATCCATATGTCATATGGTGACATACACACATGCCCATGCTACACACACACACACACACACACACACACACACACAGTTGTGGTCTTTTCATATAAAATATTTTGTCATTTTGTTACTATGAATTAAAGCTGCTATTTCATTCATTATAACTAAAACATTAAAGTACAATAGTAGCAACAAGATAATAATATAATAAGTTATCAAACAAACAAACAAACAAAAAAAAAAAACAAATGAAAATATGTTAAATAGTAAAGTGAGATCCCCTTAGTCATTATCATCATTCTTCTTCTTCTTCTTCGTCATCATCATCATCATCATCATCATCATCATCATCATCATCATAATCATTGGAGCCCTCGTTTATTTAGGGCGCAATTTCATTGATACACTTGAGGTAGTGTAATTTTGGGCAAGGATTCCAGACTGACCTGGTGAAGCTTCTCTTGTGTTGTAATGTTTTCCATCGAAAACACTTGGATAATTTCCCGGTTAAAGCTGTGAATATATTCTACATAAGAGTGCTTCAGTGTTGTCTTAATCCCATTGTGTGTTTATGGGGTTAGTAGGTTACTAACACAAGAGGGCGTGTTGGTGTGTGTTATGGTGGCTCCTGTAGGTCCTGGCCTGTTAGCACACACTGATTTGGGACTCGCACCAACTACTGCACAAATGGTGTAGTGTCAAAGAGAACCTTCCCCTCGCGTTTTTCTCCTCGCACTATTTTATATTCTATCTATCTAACTTGTCTTTTACCCTGATTGTTTCCAAGTGACTGGTCGAAATACATTTTCACACAGTTTTTAGTTGTATTAATTGGGGTTGTTGCAATTCCCGCGACTTCCAGAGACTGCACGCTCAGGATTAATTCCGTTTGAAGGGATTATCCTGCCTATATGAAAAACACACGCTATGTAAACCATAGCCCACCCAACACCACAGTCTCATATAGGCCTCTCACACACACACACGCACACACAGACAGACAGACACACACACACACACACACACACACACACACACACACAGACACACATAAAAAACAACAACAAAATTTCACAAGAGCAGCTAGGAGAGACGCCAGGCTGGAAAACAAATTAGTGATTTGCAGCATATCTGTGCCAGTGTGTGATGCGGTGTGTGTGTGTGTGTAGTCCTGGTCAGGGCTGCAGAGCCAATCAGCAGCACATCCAGATGACGTGCTGCTGTCCTACGTCAGCCCCGCCGCTAGTCAGGACCAGAGCTGCACACACACCGGCAACACACAACACACACTCTTGCAAGCCGGACAGCGCAGCCCCTGCCCGGCAGCCCGGAGCGGACACATCCAGGCTTCCCGGCGCCCGCAGCCCGCTGTGACAGTGGACCTAACACCGCCTTACTTTGTGGACATGGGAGACATGGGGGATCCGCCGAAAAGTAAGGCAAACTTTGTCTTGGGATGCATTTCTGGATTCACAACATCACTGCACTTTAGTTGGGCTTTGAATCCTGTGTAGAAACAGCTTTTTCTGGCCTCATACAAGCAGTCAAATTTCCGAGTGTTATTGCAGCCTCACAGAGGGCTAAAGTCAAACATTTAATGGTGGAAATGGAGCAGTTCTTGAAACGGCCAGCATTGCATTTTTCAGGTTAATTAGCTCCGGCTATTATTATTATTATTATTATTATTGTTATTGTTATTGAAGAACAATAATAATAATAATAACAATAGTAATGATAATAATAATAATTATTATTATTATTTTACAGTCGTCGGCAGCTATATCAACTGTAGACACACTCATGGGACAGCAGGAGAGGGAAACACTCACCACCAGCCTGGCACTGACTTTGTGAGTTGGGTTGCGATGTAATCTCTCTGCTTGTGTGCTGCTGATTCCAGAGAAGCGGCTGGTGTCTCTGTGTGTGGGCTGTGGGAACCAGATCCATGACCAGTACATCCTGCGGGTCTCCCCGGACCTGGAGTGGCACGCCGCCTGTCTCAAATGTGCCGAGTGCAGTCAGTACCTGGACGAGTCCTGCACGTGCTTCGTCAGGGACGGGAAGACCTACTGCAAACGGGACTACATCAGGTAGGAGCGGGGCCGGGACCCCCACACTGCACGGCTCCAGCTGGACCACTGGGACTGATCACTGACAACTGGCTTTTACATTTGACAAGACCCACATGCCGCTGTAAAATCTGGATTATTCTGATAGGTTTAAGACACAGCCATGAAGAAGTTACAATGGGCCATATTTTATTATTCTCACTGATAATAATAATAATAATAATAATAATAATAATAATAATAATAATGATAACAATAATAATAATAATAAATTCCTTTATTATTGGATAAACAATGATGACTGTGTGGACAGTTACACCCCGAAAGATGACATCACAGCGCATCTCTGTAGGCCAACAATCAATCAAGTAGGCTACAATAAAAACGGCCTACTTCACCGTGGCCTATTATTATTATTATTAGTCAATATTCAAATCAGACTTTTATCTTCCTATGTTCCGGGCGAACCTCTAAAGCATCGTAAAAATATGTATATACATATATACATATATTCCTGACTGACTGGACCTAGCCTATAAACGTTGGGCTGGAGGGTTTTGCCCTGTACCGTAATTATTACGCCACTGGAACAATTATTACATTACCGCCTGAGCAGCAGCCCTTGTTTCCCCGTAGGAAGCAGGGCTATTGTCCGATGACAAGCAGCTGATGCCCGCTGAAAAGACAAGAAATGTTCAGTTATTTTTTTTTTAAAGTAATAATAAAATAGATTGGTGACAATAAGTATGTTGACAATAACTTTTAAAATACCACTATTATTGGTGTGAATCATAACAATACCGAAAACATTATCATCTTTATTATTATTATTATTATTATTATTATTATTATCATTATTATTATTGTTGTTGTTGCTGTTATTGTTATTGTTATTATTGTTATTATTATTATTATTATTATCGTTGTTGTTGTTGCTGTAGCAAACGTTATTATTATTAAAACATAAATACATTTTAAAATCATGAAAAATCATGAACAAATATGAATATTCACATACTGAATTAAATAGGCCGAACCCTTTGTCTACGATATGTAGCCTTTATTATAATATGATATAATGCAATATTTTAATATAATATAAAAAAATGTATATTATAACATATACAATATAATATATGTTGAGCTCAGACTACTACTAACAAGAATAATAAGAATAATAAGAATAATAACAGCCTAATAACAACATCAATCATTATCATTAGTAATAGCAGCATCAGTGGAAAGATATTATTATAAGGCTAGTATTATTATTGTTGTTGTTTTCCCACAGCGGTATTATTTGGACTTGTTTCAGTGAAAGAGGATGAATCGCATCCAGCTTGAACGGAGTGTGTGTCCGCAGGTTATACGGGATTAAATGCGCAAAATGCAACATCGGTTTCAGCAAGAACGACTTCGTGATGAGAGCCCGCTCCAAAGTCTACCATATCGAGTGTTTTCGGTGTGTGGCCTGCAGCCGGCAGCTCATCCCGGGGGACGAGTTCGCCCTGCGGGAGGACGGCCTGTTCTGCCGGGCCGACCACGACGTTGTGGAACGGGCCAGCCTGGGCCCCGGCGACCCGCTCAGCCCGCTGCACCCCGCCAGGCCGCTGCAGATGGCAGGTAACGTCCCTGAAGGGAAGGGAGCCGGGGTGGATGAGGGGGGGCATGTCAACCTTACTATCAGGAGAAGGATTATTAACTGCCTCAAACTCATAGGCCTGTGCTGTAACTTTACTCCTGCGTTTTCAGAGGCACAATGGAGTTTTATTTTGCGGTTGGCTTTGCTCACAAACAGCCCTTCCCGTTTAAAAAAAAAAAAAAAAAAAGACGATTGCTGTTCGAGTTGTTTGTACGTGCCCCTAATGCCTTTAAAGACATTTGATTGCCATGTGTCATACATTTGTTTGCTCTTCACATTGTGCCAGAATTCTCCTCATTCTCTGTCGCATCTCTCATAGACATTGCGCTTTAGATTCAAAGTCTTGCAGATGAAGTGAGGGGAAACAGAGTTGTGTTTAGTCCATATGTGTCAGTGTGATTCACTGCTTAGCGTTTGATCTGGGTTGCAGCACCCTCACCCCACTCCGTACACCCCCTCAAAAAAAAAAAAAAAAAAAAGTTGAAATGAAACATATGCTGTAGGCGAGTTGGAAATAAACGGTAGCAAGTCGCGGGGAAGCTGTCGGTGCATCCTCTGTTGTTCTGCTGTGTTGTTGGCTCATTTAAACTGGACTGGCTTGCTTAGTCTTTTTTTTTAATTTATTTCCTCACTTTAATTTCTTATTTTTTTTTTTTTTTTTTTAGAATTTCCCGAATTGCCTGGTCAGTCTAACTGTGCTCGGATTAGATGCAGCGAGCTCTTTTGTCAGAAATACAGCCGGTGCTATCGCTGCCGGCTGCAGGAATGCGCAGATACGGCTGCTGCATGGTCCGAGAGAAATTTGGTCAAACACTCCGGACTGGTCGAATTCAAATTCCTGCCTTGCTGTGTTGTGAGATGGGGAGTTAATTCTGAAAAACATAAGCTAGTCTTCGTGTCGACTTCGGCCATCCTGCTCTGTTGGGCTTGTTTGATCATTACAAACTTGCATCAGTAGGCTGGTCTACCAGATCGGAGCTGTTCTTATGCGATAAAACCTCATAACCTGCACTATACACGGGCTTAAGACCCTTGATATGAGGGATTATAGCCTACTCTTATTCAGTGGGTCTTAATAAAAAAGCCGGAATGGACAAATGAGCCACACTGTTTTATCTGTTGGTTTGGGACTGTGTTGTTGGCTTATTCATAGAGCAATAGGCTACACTTTGGTGGGACTATTAGTGTTCAGTCTGCAGTTATGGTGTTTACATGTTAATGTCAGCATGGTGTTACTGAAACCGGACAGGTTTCTAACCCCCTAACTCTAACATACCAACTTCTCTGATTTTTTTTTTTTTTTTTTTTTTTTTCCTCAACAAAACTCTGCATCTTCTACTCGGGACTCAGCATCATATAGCATCACAGCTGGAAAATTGGCTACCATATTTCTAAATAGCCTCAAGAAACTTTCCATCATGTGGCCTACATCATTTCTCCCTCCACTCTGCTGAAAGGCGACGTCTTTTCCTCTCTGTCCTTTCTCAACAGCAGAACCAATCTCGGCCCGGCAGCCTGCGTTGCGGCCGCACGTTCACAAGCAGCCGGAGAAGACTACCCGGGTCCGGACGGTGCTGAACGAGAAGCAGCTGCACACCCTGCGGACCTGCTACAACGCCAACCCGAGACCCGACGCCCTGATGAAGGAGCAGTTGGTGGAGATGACCGGCCTCAGCCCGCGGGTCATCCGGGTCTGGTTCCAGAACAAGCGCTGCAAGGACAAGAAGAGGAGTCTGCTGATGAAGCAGCTGCAGCAGCAGCAGCCCAACGACAAGACGGTGAGATGCGCGCGTGCGCGTGTACACACACACACACACACACACACACACACACACATGCAGATAATCCTACACTAATAACAAGTTTTCGTTCATTTGAAGCTCCATGTAGGCCTACTTATTTATGTACATTATTTACTGGTTCATTCGTTTGTTTGTTTACTGGTTGGCTTATTGATTTGTAAGAGCATAATTTAATTCCTCAAAAGCATGTGTAGCCCTCCCCCTTCCCCAGACACACACATACCTCCTCAATTAGGCCTACGTAGAAATACCTATTGACACGCTGGTGGGTGGGCCTTGCTGTTTCAGAACATCCAGGGAATGACGGGCACCCCGATGGTGGCGGCCAGCCCGGAGCGGCATGACGGCGGCCTGCAGGCCAACCCGGTGGAGGTCCAGAGCTACCAGCCACCCTGGAAAGTCCTCAGCGACTTCGCCCTGCAGAGCGACATCGACCAGCCCGCTTTCCAGCAACTGGTGAGCCTACAGCGCAGCCTGGACCACCCAGGGCTTTCCACACACACACACACACACACACACACACACACACACACACACACACACACACACACACACACACACACACACACACACACACACACCGATAGTTTTTGGATGAAAACTGCCGATATTCGCTTTAAATTTGGTCATCTTTATGCACAAAAAGGCATCAGGGTTCTGATACGGCATTTAAATGAAACACTGAAATTCACCAGTGTAACCCCCCAAAATACATTCTTTCATTGTTAGCAGTTATTTGAAACAGGGTGCCCCCACCACGCGCGCGCGCGCGCGCGCGCACACACACACACACACACACACACAGATCTGAAGTGATAATTATTATTATTTTTTTTTTAGAATTTCATTTCAGATTTTACAGACACGGGCTTTTATGTAGCTGCAGGGAGGGAGCTTCATCACATAATTGGTTACAGCTGATATCTGATAGTCAGGCCTAATAAAAGCACATAATCGACCCGATGTATCGGTCAAACCCTGCAGTGTGGCAAAAGAGTGAAAAAGGGGGGAAAAAAGACTGCCACTCTTGGAGAACACCTGACCACGCTTTAACAGCCCGTGCGTAATGAACACCAAAGCGGTTTGTGTAAGTGATATGAAAGCCGATTGTTTTCCAGGAATAACTGAATTTTGTCATTCATATTCATATGGATTATAGTAAGACTGAGAAAGAAGATCAGATCTTTTAATGGCCGGGTTGCCTATATAACCGGGTGTCATGTTGGTGTAAGATGTCTCAGTTTGCAATGCGTATAACCAGCCAAGCTGTTTTGGAACAAAATATTTAGACCCGTGATTTTTTACCCCTTTTTTATTGCAAGAAGACAAAGGATTGGAAATGTCAGATAGGGGCAGTATACTGTCCTTTTGCAGGGCGTTGAGGATGGTAGTGTTGGACCTCTCCGCCCCTCCATCCTAACTGATGTAAAAAACCACCTGAGTTGTTTTGAATTCAGTTAGGATTTATAGAGTTGTATAAATTACGCGTTCGTTTTAAATATATAAGATATATAGCCTATGTTTGCAGTGATTTTTTCATTCATTATTTCACTGGATCTCAGTGAGTGCGCCTTCCGAGCCATGCAGACGCTTCTGCGGAGTCAAGTGCTGGATGAACTTACCCAACACTGGCGCAGGGCTAGCTGTTTTTTCTATTTTGGGTGATTTATTATTATTATTATTATTATTATTATTATTATTATTATTAAAGAAAACTTTGTTTGATGTAAGTCAGCCGACTTTTTGTGGCCTCATACAATTTAATGAAATGAGCATAAAAAAGACTTTAGGCTCCTGCCTGTTGTGGGTGCGGATCATGAAGCCATTAGGTGACTCTTATCATGTGACAAATTAGGCGCACCGTTTTCACCTGTTATCCGCGTAGGGAAAATGGGTTAGCTCACAAACTTTAGGCAAGGAAATGGGACTGGGTAAGGTTTTGGTCATGCGTAAATATGGAAAACGTGGAGCTAAAATTAACATTTGTGAGCTGGGGAGTGGACCGGGGCGCATCGGAGTGGAATGGGACGCGCTGTTTCACTGTCCATCCGCTGCCTGGTTCCAAGCTCCTCCACCCAGTGCTCTGCTGCAAGGGGGACCAGTTGTTTTTTTTTTTCCTTTCTTTTACTCCTTTCTTTTTTCACCCTTTTATCACCCTTCTGGAAGCTCTTATGCTATTTGCGCTCATTTCACGGCATTTCAGGAGCATCCGTCCTGACCGCTCCCTGTTTGGTTTCAGGTGAATTTCTCGGAGGGAGGACCGGGGTCCAACTCGACAGGCAGCGAAGTAGCGTCGATGTCGTCCCAGCTTCCAGACACGCCGAACAGCATGGTATCCAGCCCCATCGAGGCCTAAAGGCCGCATGGACGGACTGAACACACCGCCCTGTTCATCCCACCCTCCGACTGCACCAAACAACCCCCCTGGTTGTATTTTTACACTGTGAAGACAATCATGGGATTTAACACCGCCACCCATACGTCCATCCAGAAGAAACGGACGGGATGCTTCATCATGACTGGTGCTGCCCGTTCACTTGCCTGGTTACAGTTTTGCCAAAAGAGAAGACAGAAAAATATTCGAGTAAACGGACCTCTGAGTAGGAGAGACATCTGACTCCAATATTTGCGAAATGCTGTGCGCTACGTTTGAATATAAAACAATGACTGGTGATTCTTTTTTTTTTTTTTTTTTTTTTTAATTTTATGATTCAATAGCTTGACCAGAGATGCACCTCATCATATGATAGACCATTTGGAGGGGGACAGCATTGCTTTTTTCTTTTTCTTTTTTTTTTATTACATGGTTTCCTTCATGGCCCAAGTACTAAAGCATTGCAACAAGGTATACCTCTATTTTGCCACAAGCTTCGTGGGACATTTGTGTGTGAGTTAGTGTCCGTCCAAAAATATTTTTTTTTCTTTCCCAAAGATGTGTATAATTCTAAGTTAAAAAAGAAAAAACAGCTAGCTCTGGAAGAAAAAAATGTTTCGTTTGTTCCTGTGCAACAAAAATTATTTATTATTTATTGTCGACAGATTTGCCACCTTTTGTGTAACTTTCTTAACTGAAGTAAAAACAAAAAAGATTGTACCGTGGTCTCTGAATTATCCATCAAAATTTTTTTGATGTGTCTTGTTCTTTCTTATGCAAGTTCATTCGACGCCAGGAGGATTTTCACCATTGTAAGTGGGCTTCATTTAAGACGCAGCATTCTCCCCTAAAGCAGATTACAGTAAGAAAAAAGGGTATAGCAAAAACATAATTATTAATATCTATAGAGTGATGATTTTTCTCCATATTCTGAATATTCAGACGGAGGCGCATCACTAGGTCCGCTCAGTGTCTGGACGGGTGATAGTTGATCAGTGTTTCCTGAACAAAGCACACGGACCTGTGACTTTTTCCCTTCAAAATAATACAAACAGCCTCTGATAAAAAAAAAAAAAGGAATAATATTAACACAAAAACAGACTGTATTTAGTTTAATAGGTTTCTCAGAATTTTCTCTCCATCCTATAATAATCAGGTCTGCACAACTGATGAAAAAAGGAGCAAATAATCTGAACCATGAAATTTGGTTCAGCTCATTTTGACTTTCCTGATGATAAAAAACAAAGACATTAATAATACTAATGATGCTTTAAAATATACATATATCAATTGTCTTTCAGTTCTCAGAGTGCATCCCTGCATTATTTTGTTTCTTTTTGATTCACCTTGAAGTGCAGCTGTCATCATATAAAGAATAGTGACGTGAATAACAGGGACAATATTTGGGTTCACGGTTTACAGTGAGAGTGTTGAGATATCTGTGAAGCTCGGTCTCTCCATCCCATCATAACTAGGCTGCACTACTTATGCATAAACATCAGATCCATCAAACTGGAGTGAATTATTTCCTGTTGACTATATTTAAAGAAGCTGATGTGTGTGTGTCGAGGTGTCTATGAATCTGTAAGGACCTCAGGAACAGAGATTTCTACGTCTCTAAATGACTCAGCAGCGTCACAGCAGGTTCCAAATGTGGCAAAGGCAAGGATTAAGGAGGCGTCTCTGAGACGTTTGACTCTGTGTGTGTGTGTGTGTGTGTGTGTGTGTGTGTGTGTCTGTGTGTGTGTGGTGATGAGCTTACAGGACTGGGGAGGCTCAGCCTTCAAACTGAATGTTATTGTGTGAAAATGTGCTGTGTTTAGTTGCTGCGGCCCTGCTTTGCTCGGTTTAGATGCCATCCGTTTCCATAGTTAAAGCCTGCTGACCAAATGTCTTTGTTCATTAATGTCTTGGTATAATTTCTCATCTGGGAAAAAAAGGGGGAAATATGAGAGACAGTGGCGTGGAGTGACTACTTGTCACTCCAGTGTCTTATTACGTCGACAGCTCCTCACAACTATCCACCACCTGGTTCTAGAGCAAGGCAGCTTGTAGGATTCAGAGAGCCCACTTTATGACTTTTTCAACCCTACAACCTGTGACCTGGGATTGGGTTTAAGACTGGTTTCAAAACCAAAATAAGGAAACAAAAAGGCTATTTCTGACTGAACACAGATGATGAAAGCAAAAACGCCAAACTATTTGCCTTCCCGTATTAGTCCAAGTGGGCACACAGCAGAAAGAACCTTGCCAATATATGGTGAATAACTGGACATAATGCTTCTTTAACAATTCTTTCTCGAGGCTTTCAGTTGGAACGACTTATTTTAAGACTTTTTCTGACTTTTTAAGGACACGTAAGAGCTCGCCTTGTCGTTGCATGAGGGGAAGTTGCTATGCTGCTCACAGCGCTGTTGCTGACCTTCATAAGGCCAGACAGCACATTTCTTTCAACAGCATGTCCTATTGTGACTGAGGCTGTTGGTGCATTTCCAGCGGCCCGCCTGGGCCCAGAGAGGTCTGCAGAGTAGGTGATGCAGTGTAAAATATAGAGGAGAGTAAACATTTCATTCTAAGATGTTCTGTACATATTCCTTGCTTGCTCAAGGTCCACCACACCAAATCTGGAGCAGGGCCGTGCAATGAAGCACGTTTTAGTTTTAGTTACTTTGAGATGCTCTGAGCTTGACGAACACCTCTTGGGTAATGCAATCAGGTATGACCAATGATGGAGTGGTAAATAAAAAAGGAGGGTAAGCTATGAGCTCCAGTTTGTGATCCTTCAAGAGCAAAAAGCCACCCATCTCGACCAAAAATCTGTAATAGTTTTGAAAAACGTCAATTTACTTTTCTTAAAAAAGTAAAAGCCCACATATAGCCTTTCTTACTATACTGATGAAGAGCGTTTGCCAGAAAGGTGGTAAACTCTATTCTGCAAATAAAAGGGTGGTAAACTGAGTTTGGTTTAACTGGTCACAGTCTCTATTAAGATACCAAGATCATAAAACAAATGAAAAATTGATTTGCTGTGTACATAACTGCAAAAAATGATGACATTCATCTAAACACAGTGGGAACATCTGGAGCAATCACTGAATTATCCCTGAGATTTCATTACTGTAGCAGTAAATGGTGAGACGGGCCAAACTAGAAGAACTGTGCAGGAGAAATTACAGCTTAAATCGCTTACTTAACTTCAGCCCACTTGTTTGGTACAAATGCAGGTATGAAAAATTGCTGGCGTGTTGTATGGGTGAAGCCATCTCAACAAGTGTTGCTGTTGTTTTGGATGTAGTACAATATTAGAGCACAATTACAATTTATGTCTATGACAGTGAAAGAGGGTTGTTTGAAATTAGTGTGTGTGTTTTTATTTTAAATATGATTCCCCTCAGTGTGTGGAGTTACTCAGTGGTCCATAGTGGGCTGAATATTAAATCAATAAGCATTTATATTTGTTGTCAATATTTACGAGCTAAAGGACAACACAAGATTCAGGACACACTCAACATAGCTGTGTTTCACCCTCAGAACTGATCCTGAACAGCTATATTGTACAATGTAAAGGACAGTCCTGCATCACTCCTTCTTATTTCTTAATGATATCTTTTCATTTCCCCTGTAGATCCATGCAAATGTGACTGATGGTGAAATTAACCAAACAGGGAAAATTGCAATAAATGTCATACTGGAGTTCTGAAGCAAAATTTGAATTGAGTTCAGTATGTTGCTGTGTTGTGTGTGTGTGTGTGTGTGTGTGTGTGTGAGTGCAGTGAAATCATAGAATGAAATCATGCCTTTGCATTCAGTCCTCTCATTCTGTCATCAACAGACAGAATGAGAGGACTGTTAGCATCATTTTTATGTAATGAGGTAAAATTCTTCACAAGAAAATGCAAAACCCGTAACAAGTTTAGTTAGGGATAGTTCATCCATTTTGATATGTAATATTATTTCTCTTCTCCCAACCAGCTGTTCTATAGGACAGTAGTGGTGCTCTCTTCCTCTCATTGTTACTGACTGCTGGATACTGGCTGGATGAGCCACATGCTAACTGTTAGCCTCCTGACACTGAGGTGGACTTCCCCCCAGCAAACAGTCTGAAAAATAACTGCCTTAATCCACTCAAAGAAGGTTCAACATCTCTGTGCAAATGTCATTTTACAAAACTAAAATGCACATAAGACTACTGAATATACACAGACAATAATTTTGCTCAGATTACTATTCATGACTGTATTTTTCTTGTCATCAGCAACCTCTGCACTTCCTGTATCATTCCACACCAGAGGAGCAGAGGACCAGATGAGACTGATGCCTCTTCTAGTCCTTCACACCCCACATTTCACACACCTGTCAGGCACCTGCCAGCCACTGCTGTGCTGAGGACCAGCACAGAGAGCTGAGACCACACAAGAAAATGGCTCTAACATTGAGGTATACATTCATAAATATATTTATCTATATCTATATCTATATATAGTATGTACAGCAACAATTAATTAATTAATTATTAATTTTGAAATCAGTCCACAATTTTTACATCATTTCCAACTGTAAAAATTCTCCTACACATCAACAAACTCAAACTGGCATTTTTTTTTTTCTTAAACAACTTCAATGGACTTAGGTGATTATTTTTCAGAATGTTACCTGGGGGGAAGTCCACCTCAGTGGCAGGAGACTAACAGTTAGCATGTGGAGCATCCAGCCAGTATCCAGCACTCAGTAACAATGAGAGGAAGATAGCACCACTACTGTCCTACACAACAGCTAAGGGGGAAGTGAAATAATATCACATTTTTCAAAATGGCTGAACTATTCCTTTAATCACCAATGTGTGTTACGACAGTGTAATGAAATGTGTGATGAACCATCTTAAGACACAGCTCTGACTATGTTATGCCAACAAGGGCTGTCCATTGGTGAAATTTTGTATATTATTTTTCATTTTGCAGAATATGATTATTTAACACTTTAGGTTGTGTGGTAGAGAGAGTATTCATACAATCAAAACACACTGAGGTGCAAACACATGATTGTGTTGAATAAACAGAAGGTAGTGCCTACTGGCATCAGGTTTTCAGGCGCTAGTGCTGCTTTTCAGTGTTTCATTTACTCTACAAGTCAGATTATTAGCCTGGGTCATGTGATATCACACCTGATAAGCAGGTCCATGCCCTGTTGCCATGCAGAGGTGGCTGGCCTCATGTAAGGCCATATGGAGAATTGTAATGATTGTTATTCTATGCTTTATCACATCCATGTTACTGTTTGCTGTGTTGTGGTTGTTTTAGCAGAACATTTCTGTTCTAATGTGTTGTGCTTTATACATTATAATGCATGTGGGACAGGGGAAGTTTTAATACTGGTTTGACTGGCAATCTGTCCTGGGTGTTTCTCTACCTCCCTACCAATGCATTCTGGGATAGGCTCCAGCCCCCTGTGACCCTGAATAGGAGTAATTGGCGAATGGACGGATGGATCAGAACTGACATGGCAAGAAATATATCTTTAATTTTGGTGGAATATTAAATTTCAGTTCATGCTATACAAACTGCATAAAAAATCTCTCTCATCTAGATGGTTGTGCATGTTTTTCTCAGTCTGGAGTCCCCAGCCAGAGGTCTAGGAGTCTGAGGATTCCACACACCTCCTTAGCTACTACCCAGACCACATTCTTCTAGATGGAGATCTCACTTGTGCTTGGAAATCGTTTGGGGCCATTTTTCCAGCGTCAGTGCAACAGGCCCAAGTGTTCCTATCATCTCCAGGATCACTATTGCCTTCACTTTCTACACCTTCTCCAGGTCGTCTTTCAGGATCTGGTACTTTTACAGCTTCTTATATTCCTCATTATTATGTTGCTTTCACTGGGACTTGGTAAATCTATGACCACTACAGGTTCCAGGTCTTTGTCCACTACAACTCCATTACTACAACAATGGGTGGTCGAGTGTTGTGTGTTGTGTGTGTGGACCTGGATATCCCACAGCTTCCATCTCACTCCCTGCTTCTATGTGCTGGACATGCTTCAGATACCTCTTTGTGCATACTGCACCTCAGATCCTGTCTGATTTAGTAGATCCTTTCATCTACCAACCTGATGCTGCAAGGCTGCTCTTGTACTGCTAGCATTAGTGCATCGATTCTGTCTGATTTTTCCCGCCACTGGTTGGATGTCATGACGTCAGACACTTCTGCTATCTGCTACTGGTACTTTCCAAGAAGGACCTGGGCTCACCATGGCACCTCCTCTACTTGTTCTTGATCCACACTCACTATCTCCTTCTGGCTGAGATATTCTATAACTGGTTTTTCCTTGGGAGCTCTTTTACAGACGTACTCATGGATGCTTTGTGTTTCAGCCAGGATTACAGCCTTGGTCCTCATTAAGCCCCACTTTCTCCGTCCCTTTCTGGCTGATATACAGCCTCAGGGTGCTGGACTTTGGATTGAATCCTCTGTGCATGGTGAGGAGCTACGTGTTACTATTTGAGCATTTGCTTGAGGCAGGGTGATGCAACATTCCTCCTTACAGGCTATAATGTTCTAGAGAATATTCATTTCTAAGTACAGGTTACAGTTTTCACTGAATCACCTTCAATTCTAACCTCTTGTCCATATTTACTCATCCAAATTTTAAAAGCCCTATAATTTATTTATTTATTGCCCATTTAAGTTTTTGGTATGCCTGTATTTTCATAAACTACATAATTGACAAGTTCCAGTCAGGAAAGATTTTTTTTCTCAACTGAATTTAGCACATCACACCTTACCTATTTGAACTGTATATTCTGATGTGAAACAAAGAAAAACCTGATGTAGATATGTATGGTCTTTGTTCAGCAATTCAAAGGTTTGTTAGCATGTGAATAGGGAATATAGATGATAATTTTGCCAGTGTCAGTGCCAGTGTTTGCCAAGTGTCCAACAGCATCCCTGTAACTGGTGTATGCATCGTGCTGACATGGACATCAATACAAGACCTGTGCGTTCTGTCCTGTGTTCTGTGGTTCTCTGATTCTGTGTGAGCATGGATGGCCCACCACAAATTTCCAACTCCCTGTTGAACAGTGTCTCAAGGAAACTGAATCAGTTCAGCCGGACTTAGTTATATGTCTACAAGACATTTCTCCCCTTATCCAGTTGGCTTCATCAGTTCATGCTGTTCACTAGACTAGACTGGTAGTCTGACTGTGAAACAGAGAAAACAAAAGGATCTCACAGAATGTATTCATGGGGTCTGAGTTGGCTAAGTTTGTTCAGGCACATACAGGGTAACTATATGGAAATCCACGGACAAATTCTTTCCCTGCAGTGCTGCTGCTTCTCTGTTCTGTGGATGAGGATCTATGCAGGGGAAGGTAAGAGGCAGGACAAAGGGTCCTGATAAAATACCCTCCAGGTTTTTCTGGCTCTGGGACTGTATTCAGGGTTGGTGGAGGGATGGAACAAAAGCAGCACTGTACCTTGGGCAGGCTGAACGAAACAATTGCGGGTCTCTGGATGAGACCACATTGAATTGGAATGGAAAATGAGCAAGGGGACCAACCCTCCCAGCAATCTGGCGCCTGACTCCCAAAAGCCCACCACTGGTCAGGGGTGGGAAGCCTGAGACAATGCCCAGTCAATCCTGATAAAAAGCTGAATGGCCCTGATACTGCACGTGAATATGAGTAGCATGTCATTACACGTGCTTGATATAATGTTAAGGTGCAACAACGACAATAACAGTTTTTTCTGGCCAGTAGCACAAAATGACCATAATATATCTATAATATATCTATGGGGATTATATTGGCTTGTTGATCAATACCAATGACATAACTTCTGTTACTAGTTGGAAAAAGAATTTCATACCCATTAGAGTTTGAAGACATTCCCTGGATGTAAAGACCTAATAACAGTCATTTCCTAGTTAATGGGACAGAATTGTTTCATCTCAAATTCATATATGTTTGGTGTGGAAAGCAATTTTTGTGTTCTTTGGCAGGAAATAGTTCCAAATGAAAGTCTTCAACCTTGAGGGCTGTGGTTTATATTTAAACTAGTACAGCCAGGGTTGCACTTGCCAATCCCTGTCCCTAACAATATTTAGTTGTCACTGATAGGAGGCTCCAGTAGGTTAGTCCTGCACTATCCCTAGCAATATTTAAAGTTGCCATTAGGAGACTGCACTATATTATTTCTGAAAAAAAAAAAAAAAAGTCATTAAGTCAATGAGTGACATACCAGTTTCTACACCTTCCCCTCTTGCAGGATACAGCAATTACATCTTTCCTATCATATTGTATATAACATTATTGTATGGTAGCTAGGATGTGATGAATCCTAACATCTGCTGCTGTCACGTTAGCCAGTGGTAGCTAATGGATGATAAAATATGCCCCGGATTTTCACTTCTATTGTTTCATTGTTTTCTTTGTTTTTTATTCAATGAAAAAGCGGTGAAATGATAAGGTTTTGACAGACTCACAAAATTTGTAAGAAGTCCAACCTGGGACACAGCAGCATGACATTATCCCTTTGTTGACAGAATTTGAGCTTCCCACTCTGAGCATGACACAAGGGCGTAATGGCTGGTGTGTGAATATGATGAATTGCATCCTGTTGGTGCAGTTGGCCAAGCCTCATTCTGTGTACCTACAACGTCCTTGGTTTGAATCTGGCTTTGGACAGTTGCCACATGTTTCCTCTCTCTAATTTCTAAACTTTGCAATAAAGCAGAACAAGAAATCTCCTTTTGCTTCCAAAGCTTTAAGCCACCATGTGAGGTTAAATGGTAATTTCAGATCATTTCAATCTAAGCCTTATTTTTATGCCATTGATTGAGTTGAAAATTTCATCACTTTAGTCAGTGTAGAGCTTTCATACCTCCAGGAATTCTGTTGTCCAATATGCACTTACAGGGCCAGCTAGTAATTTCCAACACTTGAATCCAAAATGTGATTAGAACACAATAATAGTCGCACTGTGCAGGAGCTTTCTACATCCAGTGTCCGATTGCTTTATTAGCTAAGTTATTTTGCTCATTGGCAAGTGGTTAATAATCCATTAATCAGAAATTATGTTCTGCACATAGAAACTGATAAATGTCAGAAAATATAGAAAATGCACAAGTAGTAAATACAGGAACAAATTCACTGATGGTGATGGTCCAAAGTATGAAAACTCCTAATAAATCATTCATACATTCAACCACACTCACAAAGAACGAGAAATACAGCATCTGCTGTTGTGTACTTACGGTTTATTTTAAGTTCCTAACAATTAGTCATTCTGAATGAGGGCAGTCCAAGAGTTAAACACTTTCAAACTGAAGCAAAATCACATTCTTCCACTTTTGACATCATTTGAACGTGGCAGAAAACTAGCATCAAGCAAAGAAAACAAAGGAACATATGAAGATAGAAAGGACATTATGTCACAATGTTACAAAAATTCGCACTGGTGCCAGACTTTGCTGCCACAAATATTGAAGGCAGTGAGGCAGACAGGCATGGAAAATCCAAAGATAAACCTCAATAACTATGACTTTTGAACTCTGACAGGACAGAGATTCAACTGTACAAAAAAACACACTTTACATAATGACTGTACATAAGACTGCTGTTTTTTTGTCCAACGTGTGCATTAGTCGTCTTGTTAGTAGCCTCAAAATAAGAGTCACGTGCTAGTTTACAATGTACAATCCCATATATCAAATATGAGCGAGTTAGTGACAAATTACTTATAATGCTGACTCTTGGCTGGGGCACTAGCCTGTTAAATAAGGCATGAAATCCATTCAAAACAATGACAACCACAACTAATTTGTCCACACTTGGCACCAATTTGGGCTGACTCGCTTTTCACTGATGTATTGTCCCTCAATCTTTGAAGTAAACAAGGACGTTTATGAGCAGTGCTAAAAAGTATCAAACTGAGTATTCAAACTGACATGTTTTGATAATTGGTCAGTCACAGCTGTTTAAAGATACAGTGCACGTAACTGCAGTGGTTTGTGTTATTTTGTTGAAAGCATCTCTATTAGTCACATTTTGGCTTCAACTGTTGGCAATGTTAGTGATGTAATTTTGGACACAGTCAGTCATTGTGGCGGCAGAAACTAGGAAAATAAGGTCCAGGTTGAAAATAAGTGGAACTATCCTTTAAGAGTATGACTCTCTGGGGATTTGAACCATCTGTCAGAGGTCACGGACAGTAATGGAGGAAAAGAAAGAAAGAGAGGGGGAGGATGCAGGAAAGTGGATGCTGCAAGACTTGGGAGGCTCTTTGGAATGTGTCAATGAGGGAAGACACTCAAGTGTTACTTGTCAGCAGAGTGTGTGTGAAAAACAATGCTAAGAGCTGCCGTCCGACCCCCAGGAGTCCAGCCTGGATGTTCCATAGGGACCGGGGCTGCTGCTGAAAGAGCACACTTCAACTTTTCAGTGTGCACACTGGGCAGAGCTAAAGAGCAGACGTCCATCTCCCAGGGCTCGGAGCACTTGGCTAGCTCTTTGCTCAGCTGCCAAGGCCACAGCAGTCACAGACGAGGGCAGCGGTAACACCAAGCTCCACAAGTGGAACCGCCACATCTGAGCCTTTTAAGTAATCAAGGCAAAATCTGATCTTCGCAACACATTTTGCAATGTTTCCGCCAGCTTTGCAGAAATTAACCAGTGATGTTTTGATTAACCACATTACAGGCTACACTGAAACTGCCAAAATAAAAATTATGTATTTAAAAGCCATCATTGAATAAGACAAAAACAATGCACAGGACAGTTCTGCAATTGTAGTCACTTATTGTTGTGTATTATTACTTAGGTATTATTTTTATGCTTTTCTGGGCTCTAAATTGTGTATATTCAACTCTGTAATCTTGTTAAGGAGAGCAAACTAAAACACTGACATTTGACAGGTGTCTTAGAAATGAAAAGGGTGTGTTTTAAGAGTTTAGGAAAGTTAGGCATCAAGTGCACAGCCAAACAGTGGGGGGGGGGGGGGAATGGAGTAAACTCACAAAGAGATTAAAACTAAGACTCATTTATGGAGGATATCCTACCCTTCATGGTTGGTTCTTCATACAGTGGAAATGGAAACAAAAGGCAGTCCCTGAACATCACAACAAGTCCCAGGTTATGGAGTGTTCCAGGTAACCCTTAGTAATCAAAAAGGGGCATATGGCTTGCCTTTTCTCATTTTCCCTGCTTTTCCAAAAGCTTCAGCTTTAAGTCTACAAAGCCTGAGTTTTGAATAATAAAGCCCTCAGTCATATTCACCAGTGGTAACCAGGAGCTGCTCACCTGAAAGTAACTGTAGGGCATTAGAAAGCTTCCAGTCATTGCGCAGATAGCATCTGAGAAACCAAGGCAACACAAACTGACCTGGTGAGATGCCAATATTATCCTGCAGAACATATGACTGGCCTTCACTGCCGCTGACTTGTGATATGCTGCTTTACACCATGACATGTCATAGAAGGATTTTTTTTATTGAGATCTGTGTTAAAACCTAACAGATGAGGTAAAATTTGGGCCGAATGAAAATCTACTTTAGAATCAGTGATGCTAGAGAAATGGACTGTTTGTGTTACACCATGGGGTTAATGATGGTGAGGATGATACTGGAAAACTGCTTGTGTCACTCTCCAGGAAAAAAAGTTATGTCATGTGCACAATGTACTAAATTGTGCCAAAAAACAAAAAACAAAGTCAAGAAATACTAAAATGTACACACAATTTTTTTTCCTTGAGCTGCTGAAATTCACATTTTGCCTAATTAGTGTTCAAAAAGGGTCTAAAGAAAACATGTCCACTGTGTCAGAGAATGGACCCCTACTGCTGCATGTGCTTCCTGGATGGTTATTGCATCCAGGTTGCCCAACAAAGTATAATAAATGATAAAATTTGTTACAAATTTGAATAATAATTTCTAATGCATTCGAAATCCAGATACTCGCCAGTAAATTATGTAAAATGTCCATCAGTAGACATGCAGTCTGTTCTTGCTTTGCAGATAGTTTCCCTTTAATTTAATGACTTGGCTGAAGGTCCTTAATGACGTCTTGTTAACAGCTGACAAAGGTGCTTTTTTGATTCTCTAAGCATGGCTTTTGATACTGTTGATCATAGCGTCCTCATCAGCAGACCTGAAAACTGAATCGGTGTCCAAGCAACAGCCCTACAATGGTTCAGATTGTACAAAAGGACATCGATGGTGCATCAACCGTCATCTCTCTTCACCTGCGGTATCCCTCAAGGGTCCACTTTGACCCCTACCCTGTTTTCATTGTATTTCTTCCCCTTGGTCACATTATTAGGAAGTATGAAGTCACTTTCCGTTGCTATGCGGATGATATCCAGCTGTATATCCCACTCAGATGGTTGAAACCGCCAACTTAAAATGTTCTGCTCCTGCAGCTAACAAAGTTGTGGCCATTCGTAAACCATAGAACTGATGATTGGCTATGTAAAGCAAACGTTTCCTTGGGGACTATTTTCTGTCAGAGAGACCGTTTACCTCGGCCCAACAGTGCTGCTGCTTTTAGGAATCCTCAAACGTTCTTTTTCATTTTGTTGTAGAATGAATGGAAACCAATGGCTGCATTAGCAGAATTAATTAGCAGAAATGTGATGTATATACATTTTGAAGATATTGTGCTAAACATGCAAAATCACTGGTGTGATCGTGTAACTCCAAAGGCACAACAATAATGAGGTCTTCCAGTCAAGTTGATGTTAGACACAGTGAAGGCGGCTGGCAGAAATGTGAGATCTGTCATGGCATTAGAATAAACATCACAAAGCACATTAGAGCTTAGAACAGGCAGCCACACCCAGCAGACTGCTAATGCCTCCATCACTGCACATGATGCTGGAGCTCTCACAGAAATCAAAGGGAACCCACCCACACACACACACACACACACACACACACTTATACATACATGCTCTACATACACATACAGTATATGCATGCACACACACAGTATCGAGGATATTGATGCTTTTGCACTGAATTAAACCCAGTGCTACAACTCCCCGCTGCCCCCACACTACCTTTACCTTCACCTCAGAAACGTATGTGATCTGTTTTAAAAGTATTGGAAACACCCAATTCTACTTTTACCCACTTGGCTGATATCCAGAGAAGATAGCTCCTATTAAAAATTAAACAAAGGTACCCTAATCATTATTTCAGGGGACCAGTGGGTCGAAACCGCCATGCACTAATGCTTTCTGACTCAGTAGGCATTTCCATTATTCCATATACTGATGCTGACTTAGGCAGTGGCAGGATGGGATTCACTTAGCGTAGGTGTGTGTTTGTTTTTGAACGTGTGTTTCTCTCTCTCCTCTCTCCCTCTCTCTCTCTCTCTCTCTCAGACACACACACATACACACAGACACACACACACACACACACACACACACACTCACCAACTGCCTTATCACTTCACACACTGTCCACTGAAATCATCCTCCCTATCAGTTGCCTCCGTGCGATCTTATTTCAGCTGGGTTTCTGAATGAATCCAAATATGATTCGGGACAGGGCTGTGTTACAGGGCAACGGCGCTGTGGTCACACAATTATCAACATTTATCAATTAATTATTTTTTTTTTAACTGCAGCTACCGGCTGTCTTCTAATCTTACCACCTATTCAGAGAGGACAAAATTAATATACAATGGTAATATATATTTAATGACTCATTTCCTTTCACCGGGAAGACCCAATTCTTCAGGTGCCCTCACTTTAACATGGACCCAGCAGATACACTGGCAGCTGAGAACACAGGGCTCGAGGCTGATAGCTCCCCAAAGTGTGAAGCACCTAGTGAAATCTGCTTCTCCCCCTGGCCAGTGTGTGTCCAGGTACAGGCTGTGTGAAGCAGAAGCCTGTGGAGGCTCTACAGCAGGGTTTCCTCACTTTCATCACCTCAAGGCCTACATTCCTCTCTCAGAAATAGTCAAGGCTCACAAGATCAATTTTCCTGGGAATATGTTCTTATTAACCCTTTAACCCCATGAAACCTGAGCACTTGATTTCTCTCAGAGCCATCATAAATTTAACCTAAATAACTATAAAATTCCACCAACATTTCCCAAAATGTGAAAAAAAATAATAAAGGTATCATATAATTGACATAAAATTGACAAAAACATTTCAAAAAGGAAGAAAATTATCCTAAAATTGGTAAAAAAAAAAAAAAAAAATGGAAGAAAACTGAAAGAAAATTAGCCTACAATGACTTCCCCACAAAATCAGCAGAACGTAACAATAATTATATTAGTAAAATCAATAAATAAATGAATAAATGAACAAATAAATGAATAAAAAAATAATTAATTAAAAGTAAATAACTAGAACATCACTGAAATTGACCAGAAAAATTACAAAAAATGACAAGAAAATGATCACACCCAGTAATTAGTCATAACTTTTTGACCAATCGTACATTTTTTGAACCAGCAGCTTCTCCCAAATAGTCAACATTTTGAATGCATTGCTCTCTGTAATGTGCCAACAAGTCAGGTGAAAAATAATAGGCTTGCTGTAATGTTTTGGGGGGAATTTCATGGCAATTTTCTTGTAATTTAAATGCAAATATATAGTTGTAATAATTATTATAATTCTGATGAATGTTTTACTAGTTTTTTGTCATCTGATCATTTTCTCGTTATTTGTGACAACTTCTTAGAATAGAATAGAATATAATACAATACAATAGAATACAATAGAACAGAATACAATAAATATTTATTTTCCACCAGGGTGGAAAATTGTCTTTGGCTCACCAACACATAAAACAGACCACTAAGACACAATGTTATACAATTTATTTATTTTAATTCAATTCAATTTTATTTATTTGTATAGCCCAGAATCACAATACAAATATACAAATATGCAACAATGCATGTACACAATAAGGACACCATAAAACCAAGTAAGTTCAAATATAGTAAAATAATGAATACAAGTGGAGATAAAACAGCTCAAGTCAGTGTCCGTGAATTGGTCACTTTCTTGCTGTTTTGGTCAGTTGTCTTGGCAGAAAACTCACCATGAAGGCTTCTGGTGTCTCCTGGCTCCAAGATAAGTGGAAAAAATGAATGTTTTATGGTCAGATTTAGCTTCATCAATACTCTCTTTCCTCTGTATGAAGCCAGCACAAATGATGAATGAATATCAGTGAATAATAATGACATGGAACAAAATGTATTGTAACAAATGGTAATGCTGTCTCAGTGAGCTTCAGTCAGGCTGCATGTGTTTCACAAGAAGTCATTGAAAGTGAGAATGTGATCTACCAGTTGGTCAGAAAGACCATTAAAGTGCCAGTGCCTGCACTTGCCAGGCCCTTACAATTCAGAATTTGTTGTTGTGCTAATAAAAAAATGTGAAACAAAAATCACACAGTTTAACCATACAAAGGATATTTCTGTATAAAAGAAATAATCCCATTTACTAGGCTGCTTTGATATTATTAAGCCACATTGACTCTGAGTTTCTGAGGAAGCCTTAGCATCATTTTTTCCTTGAGAAAACACTCACTTTTACTCTGTCCAACGCGCCTTGCATTGAACAAAGTTTGAAAGTTGCCTCACATAGCCGTGAAACGCATCATGACATTTGACTGACACATCCATGACACGTCAGACACGGTGTTCAAAACATTATTGCACTTCTATCTACATATAATTATTCAAACAGGATTTTTTCCCATTCAGTTTTCAGTTATCCATTCAGTTTATTTGAGGGTTTCTATAGCAATCCCTGGATTACAAAAGGACATTAAATCCCTTTTCAATAGGAAGAAAGGGGCTTTGATGGCTGGGGATAGCCAGAACACTAAAGATGTCCGGAGGGAGGGGAAGAGAGAATCAAGAACAAACTCCAACAGAATAGTGTGAAGGTGGTGTGGAGGGGGATGAGGAAGACAACTGAGCGGCCAGCCAGGGAATCAAGAGAGAGCAAACAAGTTAAACCTGTTTTACAGCAGCTTCCCCCACACTCCCAGCTTGGCAGGCCAGTGGAAGAGGAGCCCATCAGCCACCACCTACCACCCGACCACTGACTATGGACTGCTGCACTGACTACTGATATAATTAAAGGGATAGTTCATCCAATTTGGAAAATGTGATATTATTTCTCTTCCCCCCCAGCTGTTGTGTAGCACAGTAGTGGTGCTCTCTTCCTCTCATTGTCACTGAGTGCTGGATACTGGCTGGATGCTCCACATGCTAACTGTTAGCCTCCTGCCACTGAGGTGGACTTCCCCCCAGCTAACACTCTGAAAAATAATCACCTATATCCATTCAAATTGTTAAACAAAGTTTTACAGCATGAAATGGCACAAAACATGTTCACTGTTTAAAAAACAAAACAAAAAAAACAAAAAAAAAAAGAAAAGAAAAAGAAAAAGAAAAGAAAAGAAAAGAAAGAAAGGAGAAGAAAGAAGAAGCTAGCCACTACATTACTTCAGCTGTGCTTCTACTCTGGAGAAAGTTGTGATTTTTGTTCTTCCACATGTGTGCATGTGTTCAATGAGGAAAACAAATGATACAGTATGGAGTGATTCTGGAGGGGCAGAAGTTGGATCCTTGTGGATGTTGATAACTGAAAAAATTGTTATAAACTGTACTTGGAGCTAAACTATCATCCGTGTGCACTCATAATTCACATAGTCATTTTCAGTTCATAAAGTGAAACTTGTGTAGTGACCTTAAATCTTAAATTAAGGCAATAATTTTCAGGAATCTTAGCTGGTGGGAAGTCCAGCTCAGTAACAGGAGGCTAACAGTTAGCATTTGGAGCATCCAGCCAGTATCTAGCTCTCATCTATATATAGTATATATAGGAATTAATTCATTAATTATTAATTTTGAAAACAGTCAACAATTTTTACATCATTTCCAACTGTAAAAATTCTGCTACACATCATCAAACTCAAACTGTTTTTTTTTTTTCTTAAACAATTTGAATGGATTTAGGTGATTATTTTTCAGAATGTTAGCTGGGGGGAAGTCCATCTCAATGGCAGGAGGCTAACAGTTAGCATGTGGAGCATCCAGCCAGTATCCAGCATGCAGTAACAATGAGAGGAAGAGAGCACCACTACTGTCCTACACAACAGCTGGGGGAAGAGAAATAATATTATATTTTTCAAAATGGATGAACTATCCCTTTAAAGTAGAAATTTGCAAGATACTTTTGTTGACTTTATCAAAATCTTTGGGCACTGTTCTTACACTGCAGTAAAGTATGAAAACACTGTCGACACTGACTGCAGGTTCTTATATTTCTTCTACTTTCTAGTTGTTCCAAACAAACTGTGGCTGCTGCTTCAGTAATCACAAAATGTATTGCCTCCTATACAGCAGAGGATTTTTCCTGGGAAACAGAGACACGCTCATACATATTTAGAACAGAAAATGTAAAAGCTCTTATGCTGCAGATTGAATCACTATTACTAGACTATTATGATTGAAACATAAGTGACCTTGGTGTCATAAACCCTGTTTTAATACAACTGTCTGGTTGAGCTACTTAGAGCAAGACAGACCGCTGCATTTCAGTGTGCTGTGATGTAGGTGAGCCAACAAGAACCTGTCGCCCCGCACTCCCAACAGATTTTTGGCTTTGTATCCAGCGTCTTCCTGAATCTCAGTGAAAATGAAAGCTAGCTCATATAAAATGTGAGCTGGGGTCAGCAGTGAGGATGCTCAGGAGGTCTTCACTGTATCAAACTGTAACTCTTTGCAGAAGAATAGAGCTGGCACAGATGTGTGCATCTGTTGTTGTTGTTGTTGTTGTTGTTTTGAGTTAAGATATTTTTGGACCAATCATACTATTTTCAGTGCTTTCCCATTTGGGAAAATGCAGGAAATTCATTTCAGGCTGTGCACTTGACACCTTACAGCTCACAACTAGAGAAATGATTCATGGCACCTACAGTCATAGCACTGTTTTCTCTTTGAAATCTTAGAAGATAAAGAAGAAGATAAAGTTTAAATTTAATGCTATTTTAATTTTACTTTGTAGCTGTATCTTGATCTTTTTTGGATTTTCATGGGATAAAAGTAAATTACTAAAAAATAGGGAGCCAGAACGGTGGCATTGAAAAGAATAACCAAGAAATAAAGCACTGTTTCTCAAAAAATTGTCACTGAAAAAAAGTATGCACTGACAATGAAAAATAAAATCTTGGCATTGGACAAAGTACTAAAGATAAATCATTCTGATTAAAAAACTAAAAACCAGGCATTGAAAACGATGTGAGCGTAACACACTGGCTCTGTTTTGGACGGTGCACTCGCCGTCACTCTTGTCCTTTGCTGTGACAGAGCCAGTGCTGGGGAGTGCTGCCTTTACAAGTGACTGCTTACATTACAGCATTAATGAATTAATCAGAGTTTTGCTAAAGTGATTTTAAAATGATTAAATTCAGATATTAAATTAAGCAGAGCTCTGCTGCACCATTAAAAGCTAATCCTGGTTTAGTAAATCCAAGTTCAGAAATTTAAGCAGAAGTTAAATTGAGTTAAATGAAAATGGTGATGCTTACTCTCCCAACCCCCACCCTGACCATAAATAAATAAATAAATAAATAAATAAATAAATATAATTACTACCTATGTCTTGATGCTGGCAGTGCATTGCACAGCCTATGGCCCATAATTCGGTGGCCCATAATTAACAGGGTTATGACAGGAATGACTGATGCAATACCTTCTTTACAGTTTATTAAACATGTAAATGTGACATCAAGAAGTTAAAGCTAGATCCACAGAGCTTAATCTAAGCAAAAACACACACTCTTCACTGTAATGTTGTTCATGCTCTTCTCACCCACAAAATTCAAAACAGTCACAATACTTCCACAGTTTTCAGTCTGTCTTCATCTCTGCAGTTAGCGTCTGCTAGCTAAGGTAAACACAGGGACGATCTTCAGTAAAAGTCTGCAAATTTTCTTTGTTTTTTTCTCCAACAAAAGAATCAGGGGAAACAATAATGTAATGGAATGTAATGTAATGACTTACCTTAGACTGAAAAACGAATGTTACTGAGTGCTGGATACTGGCTGGATGCTCCAAATGCTAACTGCTAGCCTCCTGCCAATGACATGGACTTCCCCCCAGCTAAAAAATCACTTTAATCCACAGAAAAAAAGAGAGAAAAAAAGATTTAACATTAAAAAAAAAATAAATTGCACATACAAAGTGAAAAAAATATTTTTTTTTCAAAATGAGTGAACTATCCCTTTAATGCATCTCTTTGTCATGCATTACCCCTAACACCGGGTATAACCCTCATCTAACTGTGATGCATAAAACTAGACAAAGTTAGCTGAACTAGCACTACTATTTGAAGCAATCAGAATAACATCAGAGTAACATCAGTTTGAATATACGATCCATTTTCTCCCAGCACAAGTCAGTTAGCTAATGCTTACCTTGCTATTAAGGCTAATAGTTATGTTGCTCGCAGTCTGAGAGTATTGGGAGTGTCGTCACTCTCTGCTTATGGTTATGGATTGTTATCTTTTGAGGAAAATTACCAACTGCACATATACAAGCTTATATAATTGAAGGCCTCACTGCTTGATGGATGATGAGAGGTCAAGCAGCATCCTGCCGAAAATATGCAGATGAGAGACAAATCCCAGCACCCCCCCACCTCCCCTTAGAACAGCTCTCCTGCATGCCAAGAGAGTGAAAACTGTCACTCGGAGAGGGGAGAAAAAATCTCAAATGAAAACAAAAAGATGGTGCACGGTCACAAACGGGGCCAGCGTTCACTTAGTTTTCAATGCCAAGGTTTCATTTTTTGATGCCACAGATTTTAGTTTTCAATTAAATGTCTTTCAATAGCATTATTGTGTTTTGGAAGGCCATTATATTCTTTTTTTCATTGACAGTTTTTTTTTTTTATGCCAGTGTTTTATTTATTTAGTTTTCAATGCCAGTATCTTATTTTTCATTGCCAAATTTAAAAATGCCAAATACAATGCCGACCTTTTTTTTTTTTTTTTTTTTTT
This sequence comes from Myripristis murdjan, assembly GCF_902150065.1. Taxonomy (NCBI): domain Eukaryota; kingdom Metazoa; phylum Chordata; class Actinopteri; order Holocentriformes; family Holocentridae; genus Myripristis; species Myripristis murdjan. The sequence continues at coordinate 3,725,232 of NC_043988.1, forward strand.
AATTTTTCCTGCAATTTAAAATACCTAAATCCCTTTTCTGCTTGTATTAAAACACAACAGGAAGTTAAAGAGGAGGGAGAGAAGCCTCTGTATGTTTACTGTGAGCTGACTAACTTTAAAACAAAGCACCCTCAAAAGACAGAATTCAACATAAGAAATCTCATGTTGATCCAGCATTACTGACCTGACATTTAAATATATAATTTTAATAATTACAAATTCTGTTCTCTTGTCATTTTTTAAGGATATTTTTGCTTTTTTCAGCTTTTTTTCAGGTAATTTTCTTGTATTTTTTAATGTTTAAATAAATTAATGTTATATATTTATTCATTTTTACTATTGTGCTGGTAATGTTTTCCAAAACTGTGATGTAAGTTTCAGAGGGTTAATTGAGGATTGTGGAATTAATATGGAATTATTTATTTATTTATTCTTTCTTTTTCGATTTGTTTGTATAAAGTCTTCATTCTTTGTAATAACTAGAATATTCTGACAAGACTGCATCAGTTTCATGTCGCACACCACCGTGATTACAGTACAGTCCATAAGTGCATGTGTGCTCCCCCAGCAGACACATGGTGCAGAGGGCATTCTGGGAAAGCAGCTGCAGGCAGAAGCTAAGGGACACAAAGCAGCGTTTCCTCCTGAGGCAGCGAGCATCCCTGAACTCTCACCACAGCGGCTCTCTCGCCGGCACATGTGAAAAAGATTAATGGTGGCTCCGGCTGACTACAACCATGCAGATGATTCACCTGCGTGTGCGCTCTCGGCTCTTGCCGTAGCTCGTCGCAATGTGTGAAAATGAGATGACGTTATTTATTTCTCCGGGCGGCCGCCCACACGGTGCACGGTTAGTGTGGCTTAACAGCTGCTTTTACTCCTGTCTGAGGGACGGGGGCCCGGCAACAGGCTGATCGAGCTGTTTGCATCACTGCCGAAGAAGGGATGGCAGAAAATTGAGCTCTGGTTACTAAAATGTTAGTTTGCGCTGAAAGGGCGTTGGCGGCGGAGACTAAATATGACTATCATCTGATTCAGCAGAAGGAGCATTAGTAGGCACACGGCGCTCCTCGTATGAATGTGCAAAACAAGGGAGCGTGGCAATGCTGCAAAACAAATCAGGGTTGGCACTCCAAGTGATGTGCTGTCTGGTAACCTTCATCCTTTGCTACTATCACAGCCTCTCTCAGGGAGACAACGATAACGCACTTGGCTTTAAAGCACTCAGACGGGCACAACACCTGAGAGTTTTGACCTTACTTGTTTTGATGGGCTGGTTTTGTGTGCTCAGGGTCACCACTGAAATCGGCACAACAACATTAGAAACCAAAACAAGCTTGACTGGAAAATCATTGAATAGGCTCTTACCTGGTATGCATATCACACCAGGAAATTGATTCCAGCCCCCCTCCGCCCCCCGCTTCAGTTTAAGTGACAGACTGAGGACAGTCTTTCCCAGGCAATGCTTTTTTTTTTTTTTGTGCACAACTTCGCCATTGTTCACAGTGGAAAAGGAAAAAAAAAAAAAAAAAACGTAATCAGCAGCATCAGCAAGAGTTAACACAAGAATGATGCACATTTTGATGGCTGCTGGTTAAATGATCATGCAAAAGCTGGGAGAATGAAGCTAACCTAATAACAGATAAGACATATACCTCTACCCTAATTTCTGAAACACACTCAAGTCTAAGTAACACTGCACAGTCAATTAACAGTCTTAAAAAATGAAAAAGTGAATGTAGGAGGAGACAGAGAACATACTTTTATTTTATGGAATTTAAAACGCTTCATCAAACATAAAGGTGTAAATTTATAGGCTCAGTGCTTATGCAAAAAAAAAAAAAAAAAAAAAAAAAAAGGAGGATTCTGCTCGGAGAAATAAAGAAATAAAGAGGGGGCATCGATAACAGAATTATGACAGGTAAAGACGTTTGAAGTGGAGAGACGTACTTTACATTAGGTTCCACTCTGTGACGGACAGGGGCCCAAATGGAAGATCTTATTGGAAGATTGTAGGGATAAGGCCTGGGCTCTTGGAGAGCCACTTCCCTGTGCCTCTTGAGTTTGATGCAAGCTCCTGCTCTTGAACGCTGAATAGGCTTCTCAACCAGTGGATTTTGTAATGAGCCATTCGCAACCATGACAACTGTATAGCCTGTGAAGGTCGGAGGTGTAACGTAGCCCATGTGGCTGTACATCCCCACCTATGCATTCGCCATTTGCATTGATAGCTGATAACATCGTGGCAATGTTTTTCACCGGCTGTCTTGGCTGCCTCAAGATCACGTTAGCCATATCTTTCTATTCACAAAGAAAAAAAAATCATGTCCTAATATGTCTGTGGTTCTAAAGACAAGAAATGTGTGATAGTAGGCTGTATTTTTCAAAATCTATTTTGTAACAGCACTGTTTTTTTGCCTCTGGTTTGAAGGAGAAGACAACAAACAAGGCCTGTATTTTTCTCTCGGTTATGGGCCTGCCCCTTGTGACTGCAGGGCGGTGGGTGGTGGTTGCCTGTTTGTCAAAGGCCTGCTAGCCTTGTCCATTTTGACATTCACATGGGAGCAGTAATGATCCTAAAAGCTGCAATTAAGCTGACTGTCGCGTTCCGGGGAAGCGCCTGGTGCCGACACTGTGCTGCACCTATTATTCCCAGTGGGAATACTCCCTAAAGAACAGCATTTTCCCTCCTCCTCCTCCTCTCTCTTTTCTCTGCCCTCGTGACTTTCACTTTTACTTTTCCTTTCATTTCAAAATATTCTGACAATAACACGCCGTTTTTTTTTTCTTGACGTAGCTGTGCCAGATTTCAATTTACCGTCATCAGATGCATTATTTTTCTTATCATCAGGCATATAAAACCACGTCAAGAACTTCATTAGGAGCTAATCATGATGGTATGTGCAGCGGTGGCCACTGCAGGAAGCATACATTTACCCTGAGCTCTTGCCTGAAGGCTGTTTGCTAGGACAGCACATATGGAAAGAGATTACTGCCATTGGAGAGTCAGCTGCATGCATTTGAACAAAACACGTGAAAAACTTTTCTTTTCTTTCTTTTTTTTTTTTTTTGGCCTGCGCATATTCAAAAATCAAATTTATAATGAACTACACATACACATCTTTTCTGGTCCTCAAATTCCTTTTTTTTTTTTTTTTTTTTTTTTTTTTTTACACAGTGCAATACATGTGCAATGAATTCAAATTTATTCAAACATAATGTTTGCTGGTATTAATCTCTTTACAAACATATTGCAGCATTACTGAACTGGCCAGACCACTAGTTGCCTAATTATCCTTGTACTTTCTTTTAGTAGAGAGATAAAACAATATGTATTGGGAAGCCTCCCTATTTATTTATTGTATTTATCTTCATTTAACCAGGCAGTGCCTTGAGATTGAAATCTGTTTTCCAAGGCAGATCTGGCCAAGACAGCACACCAGCTACAGTTTGAACAGAATAAAACAAAACACAAGGGAATACAGAACACAGAGCACATAGAAGAAAAGAGGCAAAATGCAGCTCAGATGAGGCAGTTGTGTTCTCTGGGAGAGGGAGGTGCAGTGCAGCAGCACTGTGTGCATTACATGCACTAAATTATGTGACTTTAAATGATATGTAGCATTTAGTCCAGCTAACTTAAAGCACTTCTAAAAGGTGTGTCACTAAAATGTTAATGTATATACTTCCTCAGTGGTTAGATAGAGGCGAACATTGCGGTATTCATGGTGTGAGATGCTATTGTTTGGCCCAGTAGCAGCCTTGTTTGGCCACTAAATTTATCTGAGGTGTAACAGAAAGCAATCCAAGCCTCATTACAACTTGTGCAACACCATAATCAAGTGATACAGAGCTTATTTTCAAATGTATTCTATATCTACAGACATGATCTTATGTCAATAACATTCAGAAAAACTTAACAAGAGCTAAATTGGGAAACCTGTGGCTTATTGATTGGTTACTAGCTATGCCAGTGGCAACATTATAGCACACTCGTAATCAAGCATGACGGCCTGGGGATAGTAGAAGCAGTGTCTGGGAGAGGCCTCCACTGGGAAAAGCAGGAAAAAGAGATGTACAGTAAAAACAGCAGGTGGGCAAATCTATCAAAGCCCCTTGGCAAACACAGACAAAAAGGGGGAAAAATCATTTTAATTAGCTGAGTGAATGCGATTTGCTGAATGCGAGGGGAGCCAGGCTCTCTGCTCTGCACATTAAAATTGGTCTAATTTTCTGTGCAGAAAAGTCCCATCTGAGCAGCCCTGGCCACAGTCAATCATGTTAAAAGCTACGGGTGCTTAATTTGATTTACCAATATAAAATGCAAATGAGGTGATCAAGTGGAGTGGGAGCCAGGAGTAGGAGGCTCTTTTAAACCATCAAGTTAAATGGGAACAGACAGTAGACTGGCAACGTAAAGAATGTTTTAGCATATTCGTTTGATTAGCGCTACAAAAATTTAATTAGTATGGCTAATTGCTTGACAAATTGCTCCACATCAGTAAAAAGGCAGAATATATTTTTAATACAGTGCAACACCCCCTAAGTCTCAGACTCCTCCCAACCCTCACATTACATTTTCAGCCCGAAATGGGCCTTTCCAATATGTGAAAAGCCTAATTAAATAAATGGAAGATGGCACAACAGTCCCTTACAATAGCGAATGAGATAATGTCTATAATTAGGCCTGCACAAGTCTGCGGCCATATGCCTCTATACTCCACTTGAGCAAGACTAGGCTGGGGCTGTAGGGACAAATCTAATAACTGTGTAAAGGGAAAGCTCCTGGGACTCGGGCATCTTATGCTAAGCCACCTAACTCACCAGTTATGCATCATTCATTTCGGTATGTCACATACACACATATGCCACATGTGAACGACTGCGAGAGCCTCCCGCTGCAGCGAAAACAAAGATGCAGCGACTAACGCAACGGCCACACGCGTCTCAACAATATGAACAGGTTTGGTAGCTACTTTATACAGTTGCTCAGACCCATTTGGCTACAATATCAGATTGAAGTCTCTCTCCACAGACTAAAATAATAGTCTGTTGCCTAGGGACCGGGCTAAAAATGACAGCCCATGCACTGCAGAGTCATACTGAGACTTATTATGTCTGACATTTGGTGTTATCATCCAGTGTCATTGCCTTCCTTCACAGAGTTTTCTCAACCATAGAAAATTACAGTATGATCGCTCTAAGCGCATGGCAAGAAACTATGACTGTGTTAATTAGAATGACTGTAGCCTGAGAAAATGCCAATGATAATTAACATTTAATTAAGGGATTTTTTGGGCATAAGGGGTTATGAAACTGAGGTAAACTGAGGGATAATTCCAAATAATGTCTCTCTCTCTCTCTCTCTCTCTCTCTCTCTCCCTCTCTCTCTCTCTGTATGTCTCTTTCTTGAAAATAGTCCAATCGGAGAGTCAGCAGTCATGCAAGAACACTAGCTGAGCAAACCGTTGTGCACATGCATGTTTTTGCAAAATCTATATGTGTTTGTGCAGTGAACACCTTTCACCTGCGTTGTCCCAGTCCATATGGGACTGTTTGTGTGTGTTTGAGCATTCATACGCTCCTTGCAGCACCACATATCACATGACACGAAAACACTCACGTATTATTTGTTGCGTTCGTCTCACATTTGTTGATTCTGTTGAAGAAAAAAAAAAAGTCCCCAACCCTTTTTGTTATGTACACCGTGTTCCTCATGCAATTACTCCCTTGTCTTTTTTATGGCCAGTTTAATGACTTGTTATATTTTATACCTCCTGTCCATAATTATCAATGAAGATGCTAATAAATTTAATTTAATGTAATCATCCATCACTAATTAAAAATGATTGTTTCAGCTGACATCATGGCAGAGGGTCTTCAGATTCATCCTCTACTAATCCGTTCACCCAGAGCACCAGGGGCGCTGGGAGGCCAGGAGGGATCACTGCCGAGCTGACTAATAAGAAAAGACGCTCCAAATCAACTTTTACCGATCCCACTGGACTGGATTAGATGCGGCCTAAGCTGAGTGGGAGGATTTTCCTGTCCCGTGGATTCACAAATCGCAAAATTAACCAAATCCTGTTTGATCTGATCATAGGAACTTTTGGATTTTGGACTGATCTACTCTATGATTATAAAAAAAAATAATAAAAAAAACATAGGACCAGCAGGGACAAAAGAAGCTTTGGAAACCACAAAAAGAAAACACCAGGGACTATTATCTTGATGCATTGTTTCACTTTGGGAGACTGATTAGTGACTTCACAGGAAAACATTTGGTTTGCTTTTAAGTGTTCAGGTGGAAACCATTCTTCTTACTAATGTACCAAGCACAGATTCTGCATTCTGTATCATGTTTTTTCCAATAAATATTTTTACATATTTGAAATGGTGTATTGAGAGCGTCTGGTTCAGGTAATGTTGATAATGTCACATCTGTTAAGCACTATAAAACAGAAGCACGGGCTGAAATGTGAATTGAAACAAAAGGTGGGATTTGTTTTGTCTTTCAAAAACTGGGGGGAAAAAAAAAGATGAGAGGGCTCTAAAGACCTGAATATCTTCTGGTTTAACGCTGTCAGGCATGCATGAGCCCAGACCAAACAAGCAGCGTCTCTGCCTTTTTTTGAGCAAATCAAGAGGAGATTCACAGCCTACTGTACATACACAAGTACTTTCACCTGTCAGTGCTGAGGAGAAAATGTAGGGCCATATTTTTGTGTAATGGCTAAATGTCATTCCCATCCAATTAAGTAGAAAATGGAGTGAACAATGACAAGCCAAGCACACTCACTGAGGATCACTACGGTCTAGCCATCAGGTGCACCGGTGAAGCAGCACTTGTCCAAGCAGCTGTGGACTGTTGCATGTGAGAAGCCACAAAGAATCTTTGTCGCTTATTTATGTTTCCGACAAATATCCTCCTACATCCCTTAAAGCATGGCACTGGGGAGCACGGTGCGAGATGCTTTTTTTTTTTTTTTTTTTCCCTCTCTATTATCACCGGCAACTTATTTTGAGTGACCACCTACGGTAGCTGTTGTAAGCTGTTGAAGCATCTCTGTGCTGTCAATTGTACTGATAATGACAGTGTGAATGCTTTTAAATGAAGATGTGGTAGGGTTTTGAATCATCATTTTCAAGTAGTTTACTTAAAAACAATTGTTAACAAATGTCATTTTTTTTTCCAAGCTGAAGGATTATTGTTATTTACAGAGCGTCAATAGCGCCCATTCAGTTCATTCACACAGCCCCGCTCATGCACTTGTGCGTTGTTGATGAGAACAGTGAAGCTGAACTGTGATGGTGCCCTGTAAACAGCAGGGTTGATGATTTTTTTCCTTTTTTGGGTTTTGATATAGTGGTTATGTAATGGTATAATTGCTGTTTTCATCAGATAATACTGTGAGGATGTCATTACAGTAGATATCATAATAGGTGCATCCAGATAATGGAATGGCAAATATGCTTATTAATCATTTCTGGGCTTCCGGGCAGGTTGGGAGCTGTAAGATTTCATCCAGGCAGCGCGTAACACACCTTCACAATTAGTGTCAGTTTCAGGTGTTATTTGTTATGTTAGAAAAAATTAGATGACTAAAAGCTGTTAATGCTTTATTTCAGAAAGCGTTATCAATAGACATATTTCAGTGAAATAGTCTTGATAGATATGCAATGCAATGCATTTCAGTTTACAATGTAAAATAGAGTACTTTAATTTACAGTTACAACAAATAAGAAATAGAGTGCTACTGTATCATTTAGTAGCATTAAATTGTGTTGGTGTTGGCAAAAAAACAAATCTTGGTAGAAATTATGCAGCATATGCAGAGTATACAAAATAATACTTTTTCATGGAAAAAGCAAATGCTTTATACAAAGGCATTGCCATTATGTCACAAATTTCCTATCAGCCAGGTGGGGCTGTGTTAATAATGTGTAAAGAACCATGTTGGAAACAGCTTGTTGTGGTTTGGCTGTGGATCCATTCAGTAACATTCAAAGTCAGAGTGAATAATGGGCTAAAGTAGATTTGTTTCAAATGTAGCTTACTGTGACCTGGTTACCTGGCTTGCCTTTAACCCCAGCATCTACTCCAAAACACTCAGCTGTAGCTCAGTTAACCTGAACTAACTGTCGGTAGCTGGGTTAGCTTGCTACCTGGGTAATTTAGCTAAGCAGCTGATGTTAAAGGGGCATTTAAGCAACTTGAACTTCGGGAGTGTTGGGTTGTATAGTTCCCTGGGTGTTACGTGAGTGCACATGCTGGTAAAATATCCTCATTAGTTGCTCCCTTGGGTTGCTAAACCACAGTTCTGTATTTCTATGTGTCCATTCACTAGCATAGTGCAAAAAAGATCCCAAAAAACACTTTTTACGGGTAAACAAATCAGAACAAAGCGGATTATGCCAAAATAAAAAGCAGCAAGTCCCAGTACCCATTTTTTTCATGTAATTACCATTACTCGTGAGTACTATCAGTTTGTTTCTTCCCGTTACAAGGTTACAGTGGAAGTTACCTGCTGATTTTACCTGCCGGATCTACTTTTCAACTCACATAGGACAATAACAAGAAAAGAGCTGTATAATTTCCCCTAAAAATGGGTACCGGGACTTTTTTATACTGGTTTGGTGAAAGGTGAGATTTAAAAAAAAAAAAAAAAAAAAAAAAAAACTAATGAGGATATTTCACCACCATGTATTGTTGCATGTAATGCCTATGTAACAGCACAACCCAACACACCACAGTTCAATTTTGCTTGAAGGCGCACCCTTTAACCAAAGAGCTACTCAGCTACTCAGGAACTAATCTATGGATTTTATCAATGCTGTAACCGAAAAAAAAAAAAAAAAAAAAAAAAATCCTACAACTGATATAAATAAATGTCACATTTTTACTACTGAGATGAACAGGTTGTGATATGGCGTATTTTTAAACATGCCTGCACTCTCTTTCAGTTCTGTCACATGTAAACAGGTGATTGCAACACAAGGTAATGTAGTTATGGCTGGCAGTGATGGCTCTGCTCATAAGCTGCTTATCCAGGAAGCATGCTGAAGATAAAGCAGCACCGCTCCCAAACACACACACAGACACACACACACACACACACACACACACACACACAGAGCACAGTCAAAGCACCAACACTTAAAGTGCCCCTATAGGGCTCAGCTGGACAAAAGTATATCCGCTGGAGGTGAAGCTGTACCAAGAGACAATTTGGGTGTAACAGCCAGCATGGCAGGAACCAGGGTGAGAGGAGCTCACTCAAATAGACCACCTTATGATGAGAATGAAGAAATGGTAATTGGATGTGCATCAGCTGATAGATTTGCAATGCACAACTCTGAATGAGGTGAGAATGCACAAAACCAGGAATTGATTTGCCATCAACAGTGCTATCAAATATGAGCCGTGGCAGTGTGTCTTCGGGTGGGGGGGGGGGTCATATATGTTGACTGTGCCAGGTTGGGTCAGCCTCACACTGCAGACGTTGCTGCCCGCCGTGTATCAGGCCTACAGCTGATGACCTTAAAAAATTCTACTTTGCTGTGAAATCCTGGTGATTTTAGCCCAGATCCCACCATCGGGGGCACATGCCACAATGCTCCATTTGTTGTCAATGGTTGGTTGAACAGGTGCCTCATCTTCTTGTTCAATGCAAGCTTTCTCTTTGTCTCATTTTTTAAAAATTTAAATTGTATTTTTTATGTCAGGCTTGCTACACGAATGATGTATCATCTCTCACATCCTTTGGGCTGGTTTATATGTGATCAAAGTGGTCAGATGTGACCCTAAGTGAGCTGGTTAGAGCCAATATCCAACAGAAGCATCTAGTGAAGACGTAATCTGTATTGCCATGCAAAACACTGTAATATCACCATGCATTAATTAATGTTAATGTTAATAATGCCTTTGTAGTTGTATTCTGTATTCGATGAAAGGACCATACCAGTGAAGCTGCATGGTTAGCATAATTGCTACAAGATGTATCGACTTCACATTCGTACTAATGTTTTCCCAGAGCAAGCAGTCGTATTTCAGTGCTCCAATATCATTAACCTCCTTTTTATCAATCCATTGGTTTTTATTCATTCCACTGATAATAAATGAAAATGAACTTTCAGACACTTCAAACTCTTCACACCAGTATTCCATCACTGTAATAAAGTCGTCCACACTGTTGTGTTTTGATGACTTAGAAACTGGGCAGAGTGAAACGTCTGCCAGGGAAAATAGTCCCTCGGAAAATGTTTACTTTCCACAGCCAATTATCAGTTCTGTCTTTTATGACCGTTGAAGACTTTGTCAGCCAGAGAAGCAGAATATTGTAAGGTGGCTGTTTCAACCAAAAATTTATATTTGAAAACCAAGGGATTTTGGATTTACGTTCTTAACTCTTCAGTGCCTTTGCATAATTTGCAAAATGGCTTGTGGCAATGTAAAATGTTAAATGTAAAATATTTAAAAATCACTGATATGGTCCTTTAAAGCTCCACTGTTCTCATCCAACGACACATCACAACTAGGCAGTCAAGCCTGCTATGGCAAGAGTTCTTTTCTCAGGTGCTATGCCAAATATTTGATGCTCAGTAAAAGCACATTCTATCAAGAGAAAATCTTATAATTCCACAGCTCACATATGGCCAAATCAAGATAAATAAAAGAAGACAATTACACCGATGAACCTCTTATTACTCTGATATTGAATCGTAAAAAGATTGAATGTAAATGAAAACCAGAAAAAAAAAAAAAAAAAACATTTGACACAATCTAATAATGCAATATTGGAAATAAGGTGAAATAGCGCAAATTGAATGATTGATTAGGATCGGGGGCTATCCAAGCAGCATTTTATTCATTTGAGCAAGTGAAGCTGCATTTCTGGGCTCTGTCATTCCGGTGCGGGTGTCAGTGTGAGTCAGAGTGCACTGAAAGCCCCCTCTCCAAAGTAGATAGGAACCACTTAGTCGCTTCTAGGACCCCCTTCCTCCACAAATGCCCTGGCAGTGTAGTTTGTGGTATCCCTGTTCAGAAGCCTGTTTAGGGCTTCAGATACTACACACAGAGATTATAGGTAGGCCTCTTACCCTCTGCTTGTCAGCAGCTGAGTGACATGAGCTATTAGCTTTCTATTTTAAGGATCGCGGGGCTGCTGGCTTTGGCATTCTTGTCAAAGGAGCCCCCAAAAAGACAGAACTGATTTTGTACTTTTCTTTGTTCTCAAGGGGTAAATCCTCTCTTTTCTCTTGCATTCGTCTTTTCAAGGGGAGGGCGAGCTCAGCTTTCACAGCAATCATAGAGGGTCTATCTTCTATTCAGCAGCTAAACAGTGTTCAGCCATCTATATGGAGATGACAGCTCTCCTCTATTTGCAGATCAAGAACATTGCATTAATTGTTCCGGGGCCCTTTAACAGCTACCATATTGCAGGCCTTTGCATACATTTTAACATTATGGGGCAAATGCTGCGATGACATCTAAAATAACACCCGCGTCTAGGTTTCTGCCGTGACGTCCCCTCGCTTTTATGGATCGCTTCGACCGGGAGCATCAATGGACAAGAAGGCACAATGGTCGCATCTATCAGCACTGTCTGGTTATTGATAAACATTAAAAGAAAAGGACTGAGAGACTGGTGCCGTCCCCGACTTGGGGAACCACGGTCTCCATATGAGGAGAGGAAAACTTTATCATATGTCAGTAATAAAACGCCACCAATTATGAGTGGAAACACTTTTGAAAGCTGCCTCGGCCCTCCTTGTTATGTTAACACATTGTGCTCGGCAACTTCTTTTCTCTTTCTCTCCTCATCCAGGACGTACAATGGGCGCGGGAAGCTGAATACCGTCCGTTCGGAGGCTTAAACGCCACATCAGGAAACAATCTGGCAGCTTCATGAATCTGCCTGAATGGAGGGCAATAAAATCGTGTGATATTTAATACTTTGCCCACAAAACCTTTTCTTTGCTGGAGCTCAGGTTTATTCAGGTATTGAATTGATCAACAATGTGTTGTTGGAATACAATAAGATATGATAGATAGTGCCAGAAGCATATTCAGAGCCTGTCAGCCACAAGGCCATAAGACAGAAGCCTCAGCTGAAAATTAGCAAGCAAATTATATTATTCCCTCTATGGGCAACTTATGTGAACTGTATGGAAATTCTATTTTTACGCTCCCTTGCCTGATGTTTATTTCAGTGTATCATGCAGACGGAGCTCCTCTATCCCGTTCCACAAATCAAAATGACCTTTTCTCACCGTCTAAATGACTTTTATTGTGTGCGGTACATATCTGCCGCATTGTACGCGCCGAGGTTAATAACCATCATTGCTATTCTAGTCGCTGCTTCATTTCTCTATTGCCTGCAATTTGACTTTTGAGATGGAAATATCTACACGCTTTTATTGGCACAACTATTTTAGGTGAAAAGTGCAAAAAAGTAAATCCAGACAAGTCATGGAAAACTAACACGTTCCATTTATTTCCCAATACTTGAAATATATTTGTGGCTGAATGTTCACACAGATCTCGAGTATTTCGGTGCTATATGTATGTAGATAAGTGTATCCACACCATTTAACTCAATAACTGTGATCTGAATACGGTTGCCACCTCGGTCGGTTACAGAATTCTCCTGACAATAAGGATTAACTACCCAGGCCTGGAAAAAACACAAAGTTATTTGCCCCTTGGAATAATTTCAGCCGAGCCGGTGATATCAGAGAATCCCTGTCTCTGCACAGCAGCAGCCACACACCAGCAGGACTGAAAGCCACACTTGATATTACCACTATGTAACAGTGCAGATTCATTTCCAAAAGTGCACCAGGGAGACAACAAATACTTTCAGATATAAATTACAAATAAACAAGAGAGAGAGCTTCCTTAATATTCAAAAAAAAAAAAAAAAGATTATTACTGAAGTACTTCTGTGACTGTGAATGTTTATCTCCAGTTTTTTGAAAACACTACAAGTCCTCTGTGTTGTTTATTTGAATTGTCTGGCCCTGGTGAACCTCCTGTTTCTCAAGTGTCTAATGCACAAATAAGCAAAAATCCTACTTTGACTCTCGTGGTTTCATTTACAATTAATCACAGCACAACAACATTCCTTCAGCGGCTGGAAATTCATTTTTTTCATGCGTTATTTAACACAGGGTCTTGAGGCTACAGACACATTTGATCCCCAAGTGTTGCAGTCATCTTTAGCACCAAAATATCTAAGCTGTTAACTGTTATCTGTCCCTTGCACCATGCTCTGTGAAGCTTGATTCAGTCCTCTGTTGCACACTAACCTACATAGCGAACGCGCTAAGACAAAGATCTGTACATTAAGTTATGTCCAAATACTACTGACTGATTTCAACTGTCTGTAGAAAGAAAAAAAAAAAGAAAAAAGAAACAACTTCAAAGTCAAGTATACATTATTCCTATTATGCTAAACTTTCCTTTGGGACCACAAAGGACGGCTCATCCTCCAAAACTGCAGTATGTTTTTTTAAATAGAGGAAAGCCAACACATGCAAGCTGCATGCATACTGAAATGAGTCTTGTTAAAAAAAAAAAAAAAAAAAAAAAAAAAAAATCTAGAATACAAATGTGCTTTTTGTTTTGGGATCATCAGGGTTTTAGATAATACGTATGAATAAATATCTAACTTAAGGCCACAGTCTGTCACTGAAAAACTCTTCCCCGCACGTCCCGTCTCCATTTGTTTACAAAGTTGTTCATGGGGCCGACAGGTTTTTCATCCTTAAATTTACTACGTGAGTTTTTTGTGTGACAGCCAAACACAAATAGCCTCACCTTGAGTTTGATGCTGTTTGTAAAGTAAATCTGCATTGTCGCTTATGTTTTTTTCATGGCGTATTTTCATCTTAAGGAAAATAAGTAACTAACTTTAAATTTTAACAATGAAGAATTCACGCCCCCCACCCCTCTAAAAAAAAAAAAAAAAAAGCACTGATGAATTGCTCCTGGTATCTTTTATAGCCTACTAATCAAGGTGGTTGAACAGACACACCCAGCAGCAGCCATGACTCTGCCCTCCCTTCACTGAGGGAGCTCGGAGGCTTTCGCAACAGTTTGCCTTTGGGATCAATACAGGGCTAATTCTGCAAGATTTATTAATTGTTCTGTCATTAAGACCTACTGGGCTCTCCGTCCAGCGCGCAGAATGACAAGCATGAAGCATGGCCCATGACATCACTGGCAACACACATCTAATCCAATACAAAAGCCATAGATTCAGCGGCGTATTGATTCCCCACAGTGTGCACAGGCAGTAAAAAGACTGGATCCAGAAACACTTAGAGGTGGAAAGACTGCTGGAATATCCTATTGAAGCAGAACTACTGTTACTTTACCCACTGAATTAGAACAACAATGAGGCTAACGCTGCAGCTGAATGGATGGACCCATTTATTAATTTAACATTTCTCCTTCATGCTGGAGCTGCTTTCACACAAGTGCCATTTAATTTTGGCAAGTTTCTGATATTATTCCTGTTGAGAGATCGCAGACTTTGCACTCTGCGATGGATGTGATTTAAAGGACCACACTAACGATTTTAAATATTTGGCCTTTTTACTAAAAATTAGCCAACATTTTACATTGCAGCAAACCGTTTTGCAAATCATGTAGTCATATTAAAGATTTCACAAGACATGATCAAAACCCCTCCATTTCTAAATTTGAATTTGTGGTTGAAGCATCCACCTTCTAATGTTCTGCTTCTGTGGCTAACAAAGTCATCACCATTCATAAACCTCAGAAGTGATAATTGACTGCGGAAAGCAAATGTTTCCACTGGGACTATTTTCTAGTGGAGGGACCATTTATTACAGACTTTATTAGCTACAGTGATGGAATAAAGTTTGAAGCTCTGAAAGTTCATTTTCCTGTCATAGTGGAATGAATAGAAACCAATGGCTGGATAAAAAGGAGGAAAAATAATATAGGTGTTCTAAAATACAACTGCTTATTTTGGAAAAACAGTAGCAGAAACGTGACGTATATACATATTGTAGATACCATTGACATAATCCTTTAAAATGTAGCAAAGTACTATCCTTAAAATACTGTAACATGCAGCAAAATTACTGACTTCAAAAAAATACTGTGTACAAGTACACAGAAAAGCAGTTAACACTTCATACTACATGTGCACATTACACTCATGGAGCATCTAGGAGTTTGCTGCGGAGACATTTTTGACAACTGTGAACCTGCTAATGATTATAGATGATAATGACGAGGATGACAATGATGGTAATGGTCAAAATGATGATAATGCTGACAGAGATAATGATGCTGATGATGATGATCAGGCCTGGTGACAGTAATTGTTCCAGCCATTGTGTTATCCTTAAATGTTAGTACTGGTTGATAGAACTGTTACTTTATTCCTATTGGCACTTATTTTACCCATATGACTTTATTCTTTTGTTTTTGTCCGTAAACTGCGTAATGTTTTTGTACAGCATTGTGTGTGTCAGCTGCAGTAACAACGGGCCTATAATTTCACCTCACTTTAGCCCAGGGATTTAACTTACCAGCAGGAAAATGCGCGAGCACACAAATGCCCTTGAACAATGCCTTAACAGCAAGCAGTTTCCCTCATTTAAACCTCATCATAAAAAATGGAGAGGTGCTGAGGTGTAAGATGTGGGTTGCATGTAACCAATTTGTAAAGGAAACCTTCCGGACATGGAGCGTCCCGTCCGGGCAGTGAATGACCAGGCCGAGCACAATGTGAAATCAAACCTGAAAACCCTGTCGACTGGGCTTGCCTTCACATGCAGCACACCCACGCACCTCACCACCGTACACTCTGAGAAAGGAGGGTTCCTGTCAGTGCGGCACGGATCAGACTAGAACCCTGTGTGCTAACTCTGTTTGGGTAAAAAGGTTCCTCAAGGCAAGAATCTTTGCAAGACAGATCCTTTTGGAGGAAAGTGTTCCTCATAGATCTTCTGCAGGGTGACAGACTAGATGAGAAATATAATTTCAATTTCAGGAGTTCTATCATTTGTTGACTTCATTTTGAAAGAACACTGCTTCCAAATAGCATATGACTGTGTTCTGTTGCCTGCTGGATATGGTACATCAAGCAGGCATTATTCAGGAACCCAAGAATAGTTTGATGCTCTTAAATCAACAACACCACTGATCTAGTTGCCTCATCTGCGGTCACATTCTTCTCTGTTTTTATTAAGTGACTTCTCAAACAAAACAGATTTATGCCTTATTATTGGTAATTGCTGTGCTGATAATGTAAAAAATGCAAAAATACAGCAAAATGGAATTCAGTGAGTTTCATAATGATACGGATATGAGATAGTTCTCAGAGGAGACATCAGAGGGTTCTGAGGGAAAACCATATCATATGAGAGGGATCTCAAAAGAACGGTTCCAATGGGAAGAAGAAAATCAAAAAGATATAGGTGGAACCTGTGGAAGGATTCCAAGAGAAACTCAAAGAATACAGTGCAATCTCGCATGAACCTCCTTCAAATGTTCTTGGCGTGAGCCCATAATGTGCAAGGGTCCTGTGTAGAAGCCCTTGGGACAGTTCATGTCAGAAACGTATGAGCATGCAAACCCTTTCCTAGAGGGCTCAGATAAAACCTTTTACTATGGGATTATGGTAAAAGGTTCTGAAATCGGCCTTTTTGACCAACAAGGAACTTGAAGTCTTCTGAGCAAAATGGCCAAAAGAAAAATTGGTTCCCAGCTGGAACCTGAAATGGGAACCTTGACAACAACAAGGTGGAGCGTGTTTTATTCTACAGGGAAAGATGGAAATGACGTCTTTGTCCTGAATGATCTCTCTCAATTGGGTATGTAACATGAAGGCTAGAATTTTAAGAGTGGCCGAGAAAATAATCCCTCAGAGATGGAAAAAAAAACTTTGACCTTTCAGCAGTAGGCTCTGACCTTTGGGGATATAGTCTGGAACATTCAGTGGCATGAACAAATGGTGCCAAAGTAGCTGATACTGTTCTGTGGGAGGGGGAGGGGGAGGAGACGTTTGCTTTCACATACAAATACATTTTGGACTCACTGAGACTGCCCTCCTTATTTTACAGTTCATTATAAATTATTATGCATATATGCCTTATGCTGTCTTGGTTCAGTTTGTTCTTTTTGTGTGACAACACTGACGTCGCAATGGTTCCACCCTAAACAGGTGTAAATGTGGTTAGCACCTTGGTGCCAAGAATCCCAAACAGAACTGATTCAAGAACCACAACTGTTTGGGTTGAAAAGAAGGGAAAAGAGTCAGGGTGAATCCCTCTGAGAGGGTTACATGTATGACCTTCAAAATGTGGTTTGCATAGAGCCATACCGGCTTCTTGTATGATGAGAAGAACCCTGTATGGTTCCAGTTAGACGTTTTATTTCTAAGAGTGTGATGACAATGATATGGCGATCTTCCTATTCAAGCAGTGTGACTATTTTGTTAGAGCTTCTAACAATGGAGCGTCCTTCACGATCATATCTACTGCTGAATGCAAACGACTTCCTCTGGCCCATCACCAGATCAGGTTTAAAGCAGCGGTTTGTGGCTGGGTGGGGAGCCAAATGCACTGAGCTTTGTTTATATTCTGAGAGAAACGTTTGCACCTGCTACTGTAATGCAGTGGCAGCTTCATATAACACACACTGATACTCTGGGTATCACGGAGAGGCTCAAACGTCTCCAAATGCTCAGTTCAGGTGTTTCTCACTATGATTTGAGGCTACCTTTATGCACCTATCCCAGGTAATATACATATTTGAATGAGAATATAAGAGAGATGTTTTTATATGTTAGGATATTTCTCACATATCAAAGTTGCTACCATTTATTTTAAACTGGAAGTTTAAACTGGAAATATAAAATGCATCACCAAGAGAATTTTTCAGAGACTTTTCTCTGAAAAAACCTGGCAGATAGCAGATATTCAGTAGGGATGTTTCTGAATATAAAGAGATTTGGCATAGCATGAATAATGTTTTAAAATAGTCCTGCCAGTCACTTTTTATTTTTGTTTGTATTGGAATATACAGATTGAAAGAAAAATAGAGCTAAAAAAAAAAAAAAAAAAAACGGGTCAACAACAGGGGTTGATTCAAGAGCACCCTATTGACATGAAAAAAGGATGCTAATTTAGACAGTTTTTATCTCTACAATTTATATGTTTTTTTATATGTTTGATATCTGCAGGTTAGGAGACATATTGAAATACAGATAATTTGGCTGGTTAAACAAATACAAATACATAAATAGACAGAGTAGCATCTCTGCACATTAAAATCAATGTAAAAACTTTCATGAACTGACTAAAGGTTGAATAATTTTAATGTTCTATCAACCAACAAAAAAGAGATAAGGTAAAATTGACGTTTATTTATATGAAGAATTATGCAGCTTTTTTACTTTAAACTCCTAAAGCAATTAAAAAAAAAAGGAATACTGCTATATGGCTGTGTTTTCAGTTACATACATACAGACAGAACAATATTATTGTTTGTGAATAAAAGCCTCTATAAGTCGACTCTAAGCTGAATATCCTGATAATATCACGGCTCCTCTTGTTTCTAACTTTGCCAGAGAGCAACATCATATTCACAAATATTGATTGAGCCGTCCTTGGCCACAGTACTTACATATGTGACATAAAGACATTTTTATATTTAGTTGAACTGCAGAGTTTTTTTTTTTTTTTTTTTTTAATGTTGGTCTGTACAGTTGAGCTGAGTTGATTAAGCTTCATCTAGTAAATGACTAGTAAATTCCATGTATTGGAACAGATGGCGGCTCCCCAAGAAGACCAAGTGATGCCATGCAAGTCCAGCGCCTTAGTGCAACTGCACAATAAACACACTCAAATTAACCACTTACTTTATGAAAGAGGATTAACGTTCTTTTGTTTGTAACATTGCGCTCGCTGACATTACTGGAATAATAGAGCTCACTATTATCGTGTGCGCCTTATTCAGGGGATGAAATGCCATGAATGATATTACAATATCTCACAAATTGCTGTTTGAGGCATATGGCCAATAATATGCCTGACTCCCCTTTATGAGCTGTCACAAGGTAACCAGGCCTGTGAAAGTACAAAAGGCGTCCACCTTTTGCCCACAAGCAGAGGTTTTATCCTCCTTGTCTAATGGATACCAATCACATTCACTGGTAACAATAGGCAGGGTCACCGGATATGTGGGATTTCTCTGAACTTGGTAATTTATGCCTGACAACATCTTCCTCTCTGACAAATGTCGCACGCCCTCGCTTAACTTACGTGAAACACTGTGTTCAAAGATACAGCTCAGCACGGTACGTGACATGGCCAAACAAGAGACGCTGCACACATTTAACACAATCCCTCGCTTTCCTCTATGAGTTAACCCTGCTTGGCCGATAGATTATTGATTCTTCTCGAATTTTTCCTCTTTGATTCCTTTCCCCCTTGCTTCATGTTCTCCCTGTGTTCCTGTCGGTGTAAAGAGCAGCTGCTTGTCAGAGTCCGCGGCTGACCCACAACGTGACACATACGCTCTTTTCATGGTCAGGTGGCTCTGCTGGAAACAGGATCTCAGCCACACAAACCACAAGAGGTTTGAATTGGGACAAGATAGTTGCAAGGGAACAGAAATCAGACAGTGCATCCTGTATTCTGATACACTGCAGAAAGAGAATGCACCTCATGCAAGAATAAAAAATGTACCCCTCCCCTCGCGCCGAAGCCTCCTCTTCCTTTTTAAAGCTAGTGGACCGTATTTATTGTTTTCCAGCCACTTTCCCATCCTGATGCTGTGACTTGTGGATCTGGGTAACGTCTGCTTCAGCTGATCGTCTGTCACTCATTGCTTTTATCAGTCTGATAGCGTTGCTGACTCTATATGGTGACGCTGCACCAATAGGCTAGGAGAGGTTATTGACGGGGGGACAGCATGGTGTTGATGCATGCTACCATGCATGCAGTGACATTTTCCATGAGCTAAATGTCTCCTCTTTACCTTACTGTTTAGTCAAAATTGCACACATTCAGGATAAGATACACAGTCACATTTTTTTAACTACATTTTTTTTTTTAGCAAACAATTATAAAAGCAACTAAAATCCTTGCTTTTGTAATATAAAAATAAGTTCTCAATTATTGGAGATCACTGGCATTACAGTAGTTTTGCTATGATATTCTTACATACATAAAAAATGATTGTAAAATGAATGTATTTCTGTGTACGTATTATTGTACCTATAATTTTGAATTCAGTGGTGATGAGTTAAATAAATCAGCCAACAGCATTCAGTATTATTCTGCCTTTTTGTATAAATTTAATGCAATTATTTTGGGTTTATGTAAATGTGCGAGTTCCATTTGCCCTGTGTGAATATAGTCTGCACAAGACAATGGGTCCATGGCTTGTTACCTTGTATGTGTTAAATATTAAATAAGCCATTCTCTGTCCAACACAAACTCTTAACAACACTTCTGCATGAGGATGAGTCAAACCTCTGATAAATGCTAAAATAAAATGAGATACATTTGAAAAAAGAACGAATGCAATAGAAAACAATACAGTTTTGGATATCGACTAAATAATTCACAGGAGTTGGCATTTCTTGCAGTGTTCCTCGAAATAACTGGAAACAGGTGGCAAGTTTTTTTTTTTTTGTTGTTGTTGTTTGCTTTGAAAATACGACAATTTGTTTTATGTCTGCAGTGTTTTCTATTGTGACAGCAAATGCTGGCGAACCCTCTCTGAGGCCATGAAGCAGTGGGAAATGCAATATCGGAACAGCATTTAAATTATTAATTATTAAAGGAGTGCCTCAGCTTATAGAAAAATAGCTATGGAACGCTGGGCGGCTAAAAGAAGTCTAAAGATGGCATGAAACGGCATGCAGTGAAAATCTAATTTTGCCAAAAGCAATGCCAAAAGCAAATATAAGATAAGATAATACCTTGAGCATCTTTCAAATTAAACTCCATGTCCCCTGTCTCTGCATATGCTGATAAGACTGCAATTCACCGGGCAAAACGAGGAAAGCAATAGCTATTCACAGCTCTGCAACTTCATAATCGCTGACTTCCCAATGGACAGCCATAACAAGAAAAGTCTCAAACATCCCTCTGAAGCCTGGCTTTAACACAGCACTAGTCTAAGTGAAGGAGAAGAGACATTTTGGTTTAGGATCTATAGCACGTATTAGTGGACAAAGGCAGGCAAGATAGAGTTCTAGGCTCTACGTCTCAAATGTTCCCACAGTCAGGTGTATCCCCACCCTCAGCCAAAGAGGTAAATCAGCTTGGCTTACCTTCAACAACAAACACATGTATGTTTTGTAAATGGAGTGGTTGGAGGCACACAAGGCTGTTGCCCGCAAGGCGCTAAATCTGAAACTTGGGTTAAAAAGCGACCAAAAGCTCATTGGGAATCACCAGTAGTCCCTTTCCCCCCCTTTATCAAAGAATCTTTCATAAACACATTAGGGGCCAATCGCCCACCTGCATGATGTTTTCCCCTCCTACTTCGCTTTCCATTTTTCCAGCCAACTGCCCTGGACAAAGCAAAGGTGCACCTCTAAGGTGTCCTCTCGGCGGAGAGGTTTTCCTTCTTTAGTTCAGACAGGCGAGCCCTTCTCTCCCCTCACACCAAATGCAGTGCAGTGGGGCCCAGCTTTATTTCCCTCCGTGGGGAAAAACCTGAGCAGGGGACAACAGAAAGTGGCTTTAGAATACGGGTCTGAAAGAGGGCAGCTGTAGTCTGAATGAGAGTCTATGTGCTTTTGTGTTTTAAATGAGCATTGTCTGTCACTCAGTCCAGGGCATGAATTCTGGGGCACCGTTTTAAACTAACTTTCCCTTTTAATGTCAGTCATTTGGCTGGTAAAGGTTGTGTAAAGAGCTTAAGTAACACAAAAGGGAACAATGGAGATATGTTTCAGAGGGGCTAAATTGTAAATGTAAGCGTGCACACGGCGGTATTGTTGGTCACAATTTCGCGGAGGTCACATCATGAAAAACGATATCTATGCTAATGAGCGATCGCCTTTGAAGAGTCATACTCCAGTCTTAGCATTAGTCAGCAGAAAAAGGACACAGGTACCTTGCATCCAAGCCAGTAGCTAACATGCAAATGAACAGAAGACAATCACGTCTTCAAAAACCATACTGCCTTGCTGATGATTTGCGTTGCTGCCAGTTGTCATTGTTTTCCGGCTGCTTTGGGGACCTTTCCACATGAGGGGAGGCCGGAGTGCTTTTCTTTATCCCCCTACCAGCGTGTCCTGTATTGTGTCTCCAGAGACCTAATGAGATTTATAAGTGTAGTGCCACCTGCTATATCTATACTTTCTCCTTCCTGCCGTTTGTCCTCTCTGCACCAGGTTTGGCTGGTAAAGTAGTAAAAGCTGAAAGAGGGGGTGTGTCTGTCCTCATTTGAAGCTGCACCAGGCAAGTTTTTCATGTGAAAACGCAGCCGTGTTATCAGCCTAAATCACAAAGTGAGGCTGCAACAGAAAGCAGCGTCCATAAATTGAATTTTTGAATTTTCCCAAATTAAATTCTGGCGTCCGTTTGGTCGCTGGTTGGAAATCTTTGTCCAGAGAACGCTGGGATCAGTAACATCCGGTCTTTCGCCTCTCTTGACCTTTTGCTGTCCTTTGCTATAAAGCAGTCACAGATAGTGCTATTCAGTTTAAAGAGATAGTTCATCCATTTTGAAAAATTTACCATTATTCCACTCCCCCCTAGCTGATCTGTAGGACAGTAGTGGTGCTATCTTCCTCTCAGTGTTACTCAATGGCAGGAGGCTAACAGTTAGCATTTGGAGCATCCAGCCAGGGAGGGGGTGCAGGAGCAGCCATGTGATTTTGCTGAGTTTTTTCCACCAGCAGCAGCACCCAGCTTGGCTGTGTCTTGGCACCTTTCACTGGAGCCGCCTGCACTCCGTCAGCAAGCAGCTTCCCTCACGTCCCTGCAGCTCCAGGGAGCGACGACTACCTTCCACCACTACCTTCAGCTAAAAACTCTGTATGTGTGGATTAGGGCAGAATTTCGTGCAAACAGTGTCCAAGGCTGCATGTGCATCACACGTTGAAAAAAATACAACGAGTAAACACCAGCAACACAACCTGTAATGTTTATGGCCGGGGAGGAATTTTGAGCTGACCCCAGGAGTCAATCCATGTGTTCCTCTCAGTCGTCACCTCTCCCGACCCCTGCTGAGTGAGACCTTGGACTTTTGTCACCACCAGGTTATTGTATTTCTAATTAAGCCAAGTTAATCTCCCCAGCTTTGTGCCATTTGCAAAGTGATATGGGCACGTCGCCATGGCAAAGTGACATTTATTGGTCTATCCAACACAGACCCTCCCCTACCAGGACTATACAAAGCAATCGATAATTTGCGTTTTAATTTGCCAACACTTTCTTTGGTCTCTTAATTTATTAAACTGTTCCTGGCAGTCTGATTATTTTTCCTCTCCTTTGCTCTTCTGTTTTCCCTGAAGGAGGCGTGTAAACAAGGCATTGTGCACTGGCTGTCACAGCTTAATTAAAATGATGCAGGACACAAGAAAAGAATAATGAAACTGATGTTTCCCCACTACAGCAAAAGACTATGCACTGTTTAAGGAAACCTTTGACATGTCATGCATCAAATCTACATTTCATTACGAGCCTTTTTACATTTTCTCAAGCCTTACGAATGTTGAAGTTTGGGCTTTTATTTTCCAAAAAAAATCCCTCTAACTGTGAACAACCTGAAAGCTAAACTCCACCTATTAATTCAAATGTATGTGAGTATATGCAATCAATCCAAATAAGAGCTGATTTGAATATATATATATATATATATATAATTTCTTTCGTTCTGTCTTTCTTTTTTTTAAACAGGGGTTCTGGTGAGTGTTCCTGCATGCCTAATCAGCACTGTGTTACTTCAATCATCTCAAAAGACAAACACGCCGACAGCCTTCCTGTAGTTTCCTGTGCTGGGTGTGTCCTGTAGCCTAATTAAGGCTGGAGCTGTCCTCCCCACATGTGGAGCTCCAGCACTTTCACAGGCCGGCCCAATGTTTAGGGACTTCTCTCTTCCCTCCGATCGGGTTTCAGCCTAGAATAAAAAGAGCCTCAACACTTTTGTCAGTGGAGTGAAAGAGTCTCATCTCTCTGTGGGTCATTGTGGACGGAGGCCAGCACCACTGTACCTCCGACCTATTTACATGACTCAGCAGCAGGCTCCCAAAGTCCAAACAGCACAAAGGAGCCACCTGTAAAATAAATACGGCACCAGCCTGGCACCAGGATTATATGTGTGTGGGTTTCCAGTGATGTTCATTTCATTTGTGGTCTAGAATTTGTTGTGGCACGTATGTTGGCGGTGCGATCTGCACAACACCATGCAAATAGTTTCACTATGAAGGAAAAGCCACAATTCTGTTACAACTGTTTAACCCAGGTGTTTGAACAGATGCAGATAAACACGCTACACTTGGAAGACAAGAGCATTCACAAGAACACACTTTAATCAAATCAGACGCATTTTGTGTAACAGTGTGTAAATGTACAAAACTAATGTGTGTTCATTCAGTTTCAAGTGTGTAACACCACAGCCTTAGAATCTAACAATGACATTTTTTTGAGAGAAAAAAAAAAATAACAACAACTTTAGAATAGATTAGATTAGATTAGATTGGATTGGATCAGATTGGATTATATTCAATACAGTTACATTACATTAGATTGATTAGATTAAATGAAAGAATCAATCAGATGCTGCAACAGAGAGTAATAATACAATACTAATACAAATAGTGCTAATGTCAGAGTGGGATTGTATAAACATATTCAGACGATAGATCTAACACTGACATTTTATGTAGAAATGTATGAATTAAAAAAAAATCCAAAATTAACAAGATTTGAAAGAGTCTCTGTTGCAGCAGATGTTACTGAGACAGAAAGGCAATGTGAACTTTGTGTTTTTATAATGAAGCAGACAGTTGTAAAAAAAAAAAAAAAAAAAAAAAAAAAATATATATATATATATATATATATATATATATATATATATATATATATATTATAATATTGTGTATGAAGGAATGAATGGCTTGGTGAGTTGGTCACATTAAAGGATCATACCAGTGATTCTGCTTGTTTAGCTTAATATCTACAGAATGTATATACTTGACATTTCTGCTAATATTTTCCCAAAGTTTTCCTCCCCTTTTCTCCAGCCGTTGGTTTCCATTCATTCCACTATGATATGAAAATGAACTTTCAGAGACATAAAACTTTATTCCACCAGTATTCCATCACCGTAATAAAGTCGTCCACATTAGTTTTCCTAAAAGCAGCAGCACTGTTGTGGTTTGATGACTTGAAATTGAATGGAGTGAAGTGGTCCCTCCACCAGAAAATAGTCCCTGGGTAAAGGTTTTCTTTCCACAGTCAATTATCAGTTCTGTGATTTAGGAATGGCAAAGGCTTTGTTAGCCACAGGAACAGAGCATTATAAGGTGGGTGCTTCAAGCACAAATTCAAATTTGGATATGAAATCTTTAGTATCCCTGCATGATCTGCAAAATGGTTTGTTGCCATGTAAAATGTGGACATTCAAATACTCAAACATTCAAACATTCAAAATAAAATTGTTCTTTTTTTGCATTGATTGCACTGATAGGAAGGTCTGGATGCCAGAAAATATATGGATCAACATATAACAATGAGAAACAGGAGTGTGAAAAGGCCAGTATGAAGAGTGCAACATATTCCCAGTGGTAAAAAGAAAAAAGAAAAAAAAAAACCTCACACTACTACTTCTGTCGACAACTGAAAACGGCGGGTGGCTGGAGGCTTGATTTGCACCGCAGAGCCTCTGCCTCCTCCGTCCTGTTAGCAAATCAAGTGTTGCAGTCTTGAACGCTCCCCTCATTGCAGCTGCAACCTGCCGGCTCTTGTGGAGTGTGATTAGTGCCATTGATAGGCCAATTAGAGACAGCTTCTGGCCACCGAGCGCCTTGCCAAGTATCAGCTGGATTACCTGCCAACCTCTCCACTTCAAACTCCCCCCCTCCCAACTTCCCCACTGCATCTACAGTACCACCACCCTCTATTTCCTTTACACCTTCTATTCCTTTCTCTCTCTCTCTCACTCACTTTTAGCGATCCCTCTCTCTTGCCCCTCTCTTCTTAATCTCCAGCGCTTTACAGCCAAAGCCTTTATCCCTGTATAATCCGTGGAATAAAGTTGTCCAGCTCAGAGGCTCTTCCATTCCCCTCCATCCATCCCTCCTTTTAATCAAGCTAATGGAGGCAGCAGATATTGTATTGATTCCTTTCTCTGCGTGGTTTTCCTCACAATGAATCGACAGCCATTGCAAGCGAAGCAGACATCCCAGATCTTTTTCTTCTCCTTTTCCTCTCGTGTTCTTTTTTTTTTTGTTGAAGAAGAAACACAAAGGGAGAAAATGCGAAACCAAAAATAAATAATAAAAAAAAATATATCCATCACGCTTGCATTTTTCTGCTCAACTTCACAAATCTCACACCCCGCTTGACTGATCTGTAACCTCTGAGTGGCTCAGCTCTTGACCTGTGAAGAGAAGGCTTATATCTTCCCCCTGCTAATCTGGAGAGTCGCCGCTGTTGGGACGAGGGCGTTAGGCCAATTCAAATCTCCTGTAACAAATCAGATGGCACCCAGCCAAGTGTCATAAGAAACAGACAGGTAATGACAATTCACTTACCCCCTCGGTAAGAATCAATTCCCCCACAATGCACCTGTCACAGAGCTCTCAGTAAGCCGAAGCCATTTCTCCTTACTGTCTGACACAGTAATTGCATGTTAAACATTTTTCGGGGGGTTGCTGGTTTTGGGAGAACTGTGACGAACCGTGCTGCCAAACCCCCCCCCCCCCTCCATGCATGAAATGAGATCCTGACAAGGGAAAAATAAGCTGGCTCATCCACATTCAAATTGCTCCATGCATGGAATTGCCGTGCACCATATTCTATTAAATGGATTAAAATCAAATCTCGTCCGTTTTGTGTTCCACTGGGCTCTGCAGTGTCAGCTGCAGCAGACTACACTGCTCACATTCACAAAGTCAGAATGTTTGTTTCTATTTTGTGAATAGAAAATAACTGAAAATGCTATGAATGGCTGGATTTTACAAAGAGGGATTAGACTTGTGGGAGAAGATCAGTGGGAAACGGCATGTAACATGATGCAAAAACTGATTACAGTGGTAGAGTACTGGTGTGATGAAACTCTGAAGTCTCTGAAAGTTCATTTTCACATTATAGTGAAATGAATGGAAACCAATGACTGGCTAAAAGGGAGCAAAAATGAGTTCTAATACAGCTGTTTACTTTGGGAAAACATTAACAGAAACATGAAGTTTATACATTTTGGGGATATTGTGCTAAACATGCAACACCACTGGTACGATCCTTTAAGAGAGAAACGTGCCGATAACATGCCAAAGTTTTAAACACCAGCTTAATATTACTTCTGACTTCTAAGGCCCATTCAAAAGAATATTATTATTTTCTCATTTCAGTAAAAGTGTAAAAGGTTTTTGCACACATCAGGATTTTGGTTCACAGTCATCGATCAGACGGAGTCAAATGCTGCCAGGGCTATTTCACATTACCGCCCTCCCATATTGCTTTGTCAGTTTTTGCTTTATGCAACTTTGGAAACATACCTAGCAAGCCTGGCGTGTCTTCCATGACTTGAAATAATACAGGATATTATATCTCAATTTTACTTTTACTTGGAGACTGATAATGATTCTTGGCCTCTGTCATCACTTAAGAGAGATCAAAGAGCAAAGTGAGTCCCATTTTTCCCCCTTAAAGTGGCATAAGTGTTGACCTCGGAGGATCCCCGCCAGGGCTGCCAGAAATCATCAGGAAGTAATGTTCACTTATGCACACCATTTGTTATATTCCACGGGGCAGAATTAGAGGTGAGGTTAAGGCGAGACAGAGGGTTTCCCCATCACTTTGGTATCACTGTCCTAAAAGTCATTGACCTCTCACTAAAATTAGTGCAAAGAATCACTATTCAGCCACATAACTCACCTCTGTATGAAATATTTCACTCCGTATTGACTTTTTCAACTTCTAATAGCCTGTTATAAAGATTGTCACTTTACCATAATATGAATACACATATCTTTAACACTAGAACAACAGCCTTTCTGAATTAGCATTATTGACTGGGGTGCAATTAACTGCCACTGTAATGGTTAATGGAAGGTTAATGTTAAAGTCACAAGATAAGGTGTGGGGCTTAAAACACGTTTATTGATTCCATAGCTCAGTGGGTGATTTCAGGGATGATTAGATAAATGCTTTTTCTTCTGGTTTTCCTCTCTATATATTTCCTTTTGACTAATATTGGCAATTCGTGTGCATTTGTCAGCAGATCAATGTGTAGTTTCACATCAGTGCAGATGACAATGTATGATAACAGTGATTAACCAGGCAATATAACTGCTAGTATAACCGCCACACCGATGAAGATTATGATGAAATTATATGCCTTTTGAATTATTGATTTGGGAAAGTGTTATGATCAGTTTAATGACTTTCCAAAATTGCACGCCATGTTATAAATCAATAACGCTTGGATAGGGAATAATAAGAGACTCAAAACAATTACATTTACTTGAGAATAATAAAATAGTAAAGACAAAGGACACATTCAGACGTTTCATTTTTTAAAATGCCTTGAAATCTGGCAAGTTTATTTCTGTCACAATGACAATATGCTCAGTCACCGAGACAAAGACATAAAATATGAAAGGACTGATCTCCATAAGAAACAATACTGGCCAGTTTCCATTAGAAGCAATGTGCTGACCAGTTTCTATTCCAAACAATACTGACTGGCCTCCATTAGAAACAATTCCCGCACAACAGGTAAGCTAACAGGTAAGCCAAGGTTTCCATGTCTGGACTGAAAAGGCTGCAGCAGCACCAAGTAAAAACGTCTAGACAAGGGATTGTCCTTCAAGTACTGAGTCACTTTCAAAGTCAATTTGGAAAAAAAAAAAAATACTCCTTTGAAAATCCCCTGCTTTCCTCTCACCAGCGAGAGAATTATTGTCAGTGTTACAGGCAGCACAAAGGTGAAAAGGGACTGGAGAACCTTTCAGAATTACCTTGGTTGTCCAAGAAGAGTTTTGCTCTTCTTTTTTTTTGACAAGTGAAGTGAACCTCCAAGGCACAGAATTGATTGTGAGAGAGCATCATATTGGGTTGAAATATAATAGAGGAGAGTGTGTGAATGCTGCTCTGGGGTGAGAATTGATTGGCAAAGAATGAGATAACATTTTCCCAATTCAGAAAACTCTGTGATTGAAAAAATCCTTCAAGAAACCTCTCAGGATCATTGTGGCGCAAAGAATACAAAATATAATGTTACACACCTTGAGTTGGTGGTTGTACATTTGTACTTCAAAAAAAATGGGGGGATGCGTAAGATTCATTGATGATATCAAAAGAGCACCCACTGTTGAGAGCATCTATTCTGAACCCAGCGCTAAGCTGGACAAAAAGCAGTGGCATCAATTCAGCAAGATTAAAAGAAAACCTACTGTACCATTGAGTGCATCAATTCTGGAGTACAAAAGAGGTACGTTAAGTGTCGAGATGAGGAGAGGGCTGGCTCTAGTCTCTACATAACCTCTTGCCCCGACACAAAGCAGTGGTTTGAACCTCTCAGAGCACCCGCATAAATACAGATGGGCTTGTCTGCATGTTAATTCCTGGGATATACAATCTGAAGCACTAAAACCCTCAATGTCACATGCAAATCACGTCTCTGTTTAATTCCAGAAACACAAACTGTCAAATACTGCAGTGATCAGCCTGCAGGAAGAATGACACCGGTACTGATTAAAAAGAGCACTGGGGGACGGGAGGGGGGTGCGGAGACGCTGCGTGCAAATAAAAAAACAATATATCCAGACTACTACACTTGTGTCCCTTTCAACTACGGCGTTTGATTAAAAAAGATTGCAGTTCACTTCTGATTGAGATGTAGCGGGCTGACTTAAGTGATATTCTTCGCTCGGCCCTCTGCGGCGGCGCGGTGAGCAGAGTGTAATTGTGGTCTCCTCCCTCTGCTCTGAGGTTTAATAGAGTCCAAGCAAGCAAGCAGATGGAGGAGATAAAATTAGCTCGGCATCGTGGGCCATAGATGTTGCCGCTGTGTTGTCCCGGCAAATTAATTAACTCAAATTTTTCTCTACAAGGTAGAGGGAGGGAAGCGTTCATTCGAGGTCATCTCAAGAGCACTAATTCCTTCCCTGCTTGGAAACGAGGGCTGCGAAATGAACATCCTGCAGAAGAGATGTGTAAATGTCACATTTTCAATGTCCTCTGACAGCATGTGCCGGGCAGCTACGGAGCAAATTCTGCATTTTACTTATAAGTACAGTTCTGTTGAAGCAAATAAACATATCTTGTTAGCTGATTTTTCCAAATTAACAATAAACACCAGGAAATTTACATACACAAACCCCCTTACCCAGCAGGCATGATGAAAAATTGCAACCAATAATACCATCACACATTTTCAAGAGATCCCACCCTTCCCATCAAATAGAACTGGCTTTTTCTTCCTAACTGATATGCCATTCTCTCTATGTGTCATCCTGATATCCTGTTACAACCAAAGTGAGGAGGCTCTCGAGCTACAGCTCCACTGTGGCTTTAAAGAACTTCAAGGACAGTGTCAGTGTGAACGGAGCTAATGCTCATTTCTTGCACTTCCTATGAGATACATGAGATTTTTCATGTTGGTGGTTATTGAAGAAATTTGAATTAAACACACAATATTCTGAATTGGCAATGACTCCTAGAAAATCAAGGCAGTAACTTTAAGCAATAACTGTGCAAAATTAAATGTTATTTCCATTTCATTTCACAGTTAGGTGGCACAAATGTTAGGGTTAGGGTTAGATGGGGTGGAGATGGTCACAATGTTCAGATATTGTCTCTATTCTCCACATTTTTCTGTGGTTGCTTTTATTACATTTCATTACATTTTTGGAGATCACTCTTAATTTTGAATTCCTGTCTTTGTGGAGAGGTTTTCCTCACCAGCAGTGGTGGAAAGAATTCTGCAAATTACTACTCAAGTGGAAGTACTCTGCTACTGACTGCAGTAGAAGTAGAAGTACTGTTCCTCTGCTGGTACTGTAAAAATCCACTGCAGTAAAAGTAAAAAGTGTCTCATTTAAAATGCACTGGGAGCAAAAGTGACTGAGTTCTTTTTTCTTTTCTTTTTTTTAACAGTAAGCTGTGTTAGCTGTGATCTCTTCCATACAGTTGGAAAAGGTGGAGAGAACACACTCCGTACTTTGCTGACTGGGCTTTTATTGTGAAAGGTTCCACAATCTGTCATTGATCATTTGTTCTCTGTAATGGATGTGATTTAAAGTGTAGTGACTCAGCTGCAAAACTTCACTTAAGTAAAAATAAAATTACTGACTAAAAATACTCAAAAAGTACAAGTACACTAAAAAGCTACTCAGTTCCAGTGACATGAGGAAATGTAACGAGTTACTTCCACCTCTGATCACCAGTGACCCAGAGCAGATTTAATTTGAGCATATCGGATGACGTCCATCAGGATGACAAACTCTGTAAATTTAGGCTGATAAGGTGGCTGCACTTTTATATTAAAAATGTGTTTGTTCTCTATTCATCTGTGGTGCTGAGTGCTCTTTGCTGTGTGATACGAGCGTGTTTCCTTGGATTTTCTGTTGCTGGAGTTTGAAGTTCTGTAGGTTGTGTTCTTCTCTGTGTTCAGCCACGGTGCCTGTCGCTGCTTGTGTTCAAACTGGAAATAGAAAATGCATTATCTCCTGTGTGCCAGTGGGGTTTTTTTTCTCCCAGGAAAGAGCTACCAAACTCGGGTTGTTTAGGACAGCAGAATGTAAGAGCTTTCACCAACCGGCTGTAAGTTGCATCAGTGTTGTTTATTGTCTTCAGTCATGTGGCAAAACTAATATCTATGTATTTATTTCTATTAAAAGCCATTTGATGTCATCTGGCATTAAGGAGGTTTCAGCATTTTCCAGGATCTTCCAAATCCATGGTGGATATCTAAGACACAGAAATCTAATGAAACAAAACTGTACAAGATTTGCTCCAAACTGCCATAACATCCCACTGGAGAGAACAATGCTTATCATATTTAACAATAGGGCTGCTTATATGATTTATATGATATATGTATAATATGCTTATCTACCAGTTTGATATTATCACATCAATTGGGTGCCAATTCGATATGTATTGTGATTCTTAAGTATTGTGATTATGTAAGTATTACAATTTGATATAATGTTTTATTGTTTTGTTGGCTTTTTAACACTAAACCATGAGAAAAAGTTAAATCATACATTGCTGCGATTTTAGTTTTTTCGAATTATATTGATTCAGAAATAAAAAAAAAAGGATTTCATGAAATAGAAATAAATAAATAAATGAAGTTGATAATTAAGTCAATTTTTCCCACCCTTATTTAACAATCCTACAACATTGTCCTGTTTAATCCCTAAGGGTTGATTTCAAAAGATGCTACAGTTTGGACCGGCTGCCATCATATTTTAGAACTAATCCTTTGTGATTTTCTTGCTGGATTAGTAGACAACACAGATACCAAAAACTCATGAGAATAAACTTGTTTCCCTCTTCTTTAGTATCCCATCACATCAACACAACTGATGTGTTAGTGTTAATAGTAAATGTGGTGCAATGAAAATTTTACAGTAGAGCCACGGAATCTGAAATGAAGATGGAATTTGAATGAAATAATGTTGAGGCGCTGAGGTTTTATGTGGTGGAATCTTCTTTATGTAAACACAAAAAGAAAAATGTGGCAGTGTGAATTTATGGTTCATTGATCGGTGGTTCTGAGAACATCCTTGCAGGAAAATGCATCCACAACCTTTTAAAACTGTCCATTAGATAGAGCTGCAAATGTAAGAATGGATATGACTGATATGAATGAATCCTGATCTGGAATTTCAATAAATTGTTTCCTCTGCATAGTTCCAGCAGCCTCCACTCCTCACAGGGTTGGCGTGAATAAAGGCCTGTGACATAGTTTACATAGTTTTCTAGTGATTACCAACCTGGGAATAAACATATACAAGCAGCCAGCGCTTGAAACCTTGAAGTTAATAATGATATGGTGTAAGTCCATTTTGGGGTTTTCAGAGGATGGATCTTTTTGGTTCTCTCTATCTGGACTCTATGGTCGATAGCTGTGTGGTGTGCACATCCATTTCAGACGTAAAGGTTGCTTAACTTTCACATGATTTGTGAAAGTTAACATTGTGACTGCTCATACTTGCAACTGATTACAGTTTTAACAAAATGTATTCATCTATTTAATGTATTTATTTGATAGGGACAGAGCAAAAAATGAACATCAGTATAACAAAACAAGATGTAAACATGCGGGAGTCAGCAAAAATGTTTGTTTACATCCGTAGTCCCTACGCAGGTGAGGAAAAACACAAGCAATATAAGTAACAATATGCAAATACAAATATACACATGCACAAATAGAAAAAGACAAAGTACGTTATTTATATATGCCCAATGAAAAGTGATCACAGCTCTGCTAAAGGTAGGCGATTGATTATGCTAATGAAGAAAAAAAATCTTATTGAAAAAAGGGGAAATAGAAATGCCAAAATATCAGCTAGAAAAATACATCAGATTATTGAACAGTCAGTCAGAAAGTGTGAACAAAAGAACACATAGGAGAGAGACAGAGAGAGAGAGAGGGGGAGAGAAAAGGAGATTTAGAGACCCTGGGGACAAGAGAGGGATCCAGAACTGACAAAATCACTACAATCATGGTAAGTTCTTTGCTAACTACAAATCACAAGCCCTCATTCATTCTTTGCTTTGGTTACTGTCCTCTGGACAATATGGTCAATCCTTCTCAGTTACGAGCCGTCCCATGAATTTAGTCCCATTGTGGGGGAAAAGCAGAACCAATCAGACCCCAGTAACCAGCAATCAGCCTGGGACCCTTCAGCCAGGGCATCCCATGTGCCCCTACAACCCTAAAAAATGTCATACGCCTGGTCAAATCAGGATCCTCAACACATTCAATAGCAGCCACCAGCCTCTGAAGTTGGACTGTGCAACCTACCAAATGGCAGGGATGCAGCCATCACAGACACCTTCCAGCGGATGCATTTAACATCTGTCACTTGCACCTCAATGCACAATCAATTCCAGCCTTTCCCTTAATGCTGACACCTCAGACAGTGCCGTGAAATGCTCTTTGGGCAAACCAAAGGAACATAACATGAAGCATTTTTGTGTATATATATATGTCTCTCTCTCTCTCTCTCTCTCTCTCTCTCTCTCTATACATATATATATATATATATATATATATATATAGATAGATAGATAGATAGATAGATAGATAGATAGATAGATAGATAGATATAGATATATAGATACACACACACACACAAAAGTGCTTCATGCATATATATATGTATATGCAAGGATAGATAGATAGATAGATAGATAGATAGATAGATAGATAGATAGATACATAGATACATAGATATAGATATATATAGATATATATATGTGTGTGACATATGACAGAAATGCTCATTTTAGCAGGCTGCTTTTGGCAGTCACACTTTCACCAAGATAGAGGATTCTGGAATATGATTTCAGAGCTTTTTTGAAAGCTATTGATTTATGTTCAGGACTGTGGTCTGGCTGAATGTTCCTTTTCATTGATTCTTTTGATTTGAAACTAATTGCCAAAAATAGACATTTAAAGGAAGTCAACAGAGTGGGGCACTTACAGAACATATGATCAACTTAACCATGGGTTGCTGGGATGTAATTGCACCTAATAAATGGCTGTGAAGTGTCGAGCTTCAAGTCTCACTGTTACAGCCATCTTGGCAAAACTTATGACCAGGCCCTTGAAAAAAACGTTTTGTTTTGTTCTTTCTCCTCCAAGTCTCAGAAAAAAAGAATAAATATGCTGCCCTCCATTTGGAAGGATAGAATCGTGTTTAGCAGGATTGTGTGCTTGTAACTGCAGCCATTAAATTGTTTAAGGCATTTTGCATTATGCCTCAAATTATGCATCTGGATAATTTGTGTCATCACTGCCTGTGTTGTGGTTCTGTCCCAGGGATGATGGCAATGCTACACATTTGGAACTCAAAATATGCACAGCAATCTGTTTTTCTGTAAACTTCAGCGACTACAATCCCACCTTGAAGATTACACTATGAGGAATAAACTGAAATGAGCTGAAGTGCTTTTAATTTTGCAATTATCATCCTCCCATATCGAATGAGATGACATAATTGCAGTCTCCTCGTGACATTCACCACTTAGTGAGGAGATGAAAGATGTCATGTTTGTCATATAATTATCTATTCCAGTATTACAGTCTTACATAATTAATAATTGGGCCTGGTGTCTTAGTTTATAGCTTGGAACCTGATGGGGACTGGTAAAGCCTTGAGTACCTACTCGCTCACTCCGTCCCATGTTGAGGGAACTGCTCACATCACATACCTGATCTTAACTGTAACACCCCTCCAAAGAGCAGAAAGACATCCACAGCAGGGCCGCTCGCCTGCACACATGCCTCCGATTCTTCAAGCTACTCAAAATGGTGATATTTTACTAAATGCAAAGAATTTACCAGTGACTTACATGACACATAATTCAGATTTATTCTAGCTTCTTCATCTAGTTTTTTTTTTCTTTTTTAAATATTAACATGATATAGTGTAGTTACACCAGTTCCAGAGCTGTTAAGAACAAGTGGGTTTATCTCACCCCACTACAGCATTTTTTTTTCACTTTTCACTCTTAAGAAAAAAAGCTTTTAAAAAACTGAATATGAGACTAAATGATTTTTTAATTGGCTTTTTTCAGTGTAATGAATCACAGATACTTCTGATAGGCATCCTGGCCTTACAGTAAACTAGGCTGGGCCAAATCCCATTCAGTGGGGAGACACACAACAGATCCAGCCACTGATAAAGTGATGGAGATAATCCTGGGGGGCTGATAGTGGGATGGGAATTACCAGCAAATAAACAAACCAAGCCGGTGCTGGAAGAAGACGTAAAACCCTTGTAGAGAGAGGAGACGGAGGATCTGCAGGGATCTACAAACCTACAGAACAAAGGAGAGTGTTTAAATGAGACGTGAAGGCAGAAATGTGGATTGGCAATGGGGTTGGTCATTTTGTAAGATTCCCTGTCACTTTTCTCAAATAAGGAATGTCTCATTTTGGAGCAAAAATGTCATATATGATGTGTGGAGAGACCTTTGTCATTCTTGTTGTTGTCACATTCAAATATTGCTGCTTTCCCTCATGGACTCAATATGTTCAGTTGTACATAATAGATGTCGTGGTCTAATGGTGACTGAGTCCCAGGGATTTGTTTTGTTTGTAATGCAACTATTAATTAGCATTTCCCATATTACTGACTGTTTGGAGAAAGAGCCTGCCAAACTTATTTTGTTTCCCACCAGCGCTAGTATTATAATAATTCCCTGATGAGGCAATATTTTAGTGTTTAGTAGTCAGTGTTTACACCACATTTGCTGCCAAAGGACAAAAAGTAAAAACTGCTGATAATGATTGGTTCTGGCAAAGGCAAATGCTTTTATGTAAATGCCTGTCCCTAAAATGTGACCTGGAAACAAAGGCAACTTAGCGGTAAGTGTACAGCTAAGTGCATTAGTGGATCAATTAAACACTAGTCTTCCTTAATAAACAGCTTCCACTGGGGTTTCTATAGCAACTGACCTGCAAATGCAGTGAAAAAGGAGGGAAAATAAAGGGACTGCACATAGAAATCCCTCATATTACAGGCTGTCCTTTTTGCCTTCATCATGCAAACAAATATTCCTGTTGCTACAAATTTTACAATTTCCATTTAGCACTTCAAATATATTATGATTCCCTGTAGAACTCCACTCGATCCAAACCGCGGGAACACGTTGCGCGATCATCACCTTAATATGCCACATTATTATGAGATTCATCGGTCATGTATGAATATGCAAACACATTGTAGAGACATTATAGAAGTCATATTGGGTTTCTCTGCGAGGAGCATGTGACCACAACCTCATGAAAGGAGAAACAGCTCAGACTCTGTGGTTGTCCATACTAATTGTAGAGCGTTCTGCATATTGATTAAGTTGGTCTCATGGTGTGAAAAGAAAACAGAGTTTGGCAGCCAGCCAGATGCTGAACTACTTTTCATATCCACATAACACACTAGAGAGATGGTGGGTTACATATGAAAATTACACTGTGATCCCCTTTATTAAGTAGACCTTCCCATTTATGCAAAAAGCTGTAAGTATACAGCATGCGCACGGGGTGGGAGGTTCATTTACTATTCCACTAAATGTTGGTTTAACGCTGTGAAAGTCAGGAGCCCAGGCGTGGGCTTTTATTTTGACATGTTTTATTTAACCCTCTGAACAAAATTCTGTATTCTAAAATAAATATCTATCTGTCTATCTGTCTATATATCTATATCTATATCTATATATATAGCTGTATCTATCTATCTATCTATACATACACACACACACACACACACACACACACACACATATATATATATATAGCTGTATCTATATGTGTGTGTGTGTGTGTGTGTGTGTATATATATATATATATATATATATATAATTTTTTTTAACAGACTAATAATTAATTATACAAATATTTTTAACAACAAAAAATCCTCAAAATTAGCAATATAACAAAAAATAAATTAGATTTTTATACAGTAATGTATAAGTAAAAAACTGACAGAAAATTAAAAAAAAAAATCACATAAAAAGAGTAAAGATAATCACAGAAAAAATATAAAGTACATTTTAAAAAATCCTGAATGCAAAAAAAATATATGAAATATATTTAAAAAATTCTACAAGGGCCTGTAGTTTTACAAACAAAAAAACAAACAAAAAAAAAAAACCCTTCACGTGAGGAAACACACAAAAAGTTCAAACAAACCTTCACTGAGTCCTCTCAAATGTCAAATACACTGATCCCATGGAATAAAAAATCATCTCATAAATATTATTTAGCAGAGGAGAATACTAGAGTCATGTTTTTATTCATACATGTTCATTACTAACGCACAAATCCAGCAAGACAAAACTCATATTTACATGTGTAGTGTGGTCAAATATTAAGAAGTGTTTCAAAAGTCAAAAATCGCAACTTGCGTAGCCCTGGGATGGAGCTGCAGTCCTGGTCTCCTCCTGCTCCTGGACTAGTTACTGTAGGACCGTCTCCACCTGGAGAGGACATGCAGAAAAGGGACAGTCAGTGTGTTTACAGCTCCAGCTGGGCAAAGCAGGACATTTAGTGGACAGCAGCAACATGAGACTGAAACTAGAACCTGGATCTACATACTGACTATAAACAAACATTGTAGGCCTGATAACAGGTTTAGTCTTAAACATACAAAGATACATGCTTAGATATTATTTTTTATAAGCATCACACACAACTCAAACAGTAACGTTAGCATGCTTAGCTTAGCTAACCTGAAGCAGAAACAGCATGCTGCGAACACCTGGTGGGGAATGCTAACAGACACAGGACAGCTAGTCAGCTAAAGTCCTCGGTTGAAACAGACTGACTTGGTTTCTGAACAAAAACCAGCGAGTCCACAACGTTGCCAACACAGCCAAACATCCAGCAGCTCAGCTTTAGCATTGCATGCTTCTCCATGTCTGTGTTGGCAAAGATGTAAACTCTCCAGTTTTTCTTTATGATCAAACACTAGCAGCTGACAACTTTGCTAAAACAGCCAAACATAAGCAGCTGCGCGTGACCCAGCAGCCAGCTAACATCAGCTACACATGTCAGTGTAACATTTAAATGATGTTGAATGTTGCTTTAACATTAAATTTGCAATTTTGTATGAATACCATTATATCATCAAAATTTTCAAGGGACATATCAAGCAGTTTGGGGGGGCCCCTAGTAGCCACATGGCCCTAAGCAGGCGTTTAGTTCACTTATGCCTTGGGCCGGCTCTGCAGTGAGCTAAGGCTCATGTAAAGGAAATATCACTGATTTTCATGTTTGAAATATGTTGCTAGTGGAGATTCACTGTGTCCCCTATCATGACTGGGATGACTGTGAGCTGAACAGGAAGTTAAGTATTACAAGTCTGTGATCTTACATTGTAACGTGTCATATTTTAAAGGCCAGTGAAATGAAATGATATATCTAAGAATCATGTAGACTAATTAAACTAAGTTTGTCATGTATTTTGTTTTGTTTTGTCGTCATCTCTGCCAGGCGGCAGCCTGGAGGGGATCAGTCACGTGTGTTTGTGTGTGTGTGTGTGTGTGTGTGTGTATGTATCTGTCCGCAGTTACTCTTAGAAACCACTGTGTCTATCAGTCTTGTATTTTATGTGCAGTTATGACTGTATGATCAAGGACCTCACATGGCTGCGGCCATTCAAAACCTTTGAAAAATCTGTTTTATACCACAGCTGAGCACTAATCCCACGCTCCTCTTATCCAGCCGGTGATCAACAACAACTTCAGTTTGGATTATTATTATTATTATTTTCATTTCTTTCCACTGAGGACCAATCAAATCTAGATGCCACAGATTCAAACGAGGTTCCAATGGTGTTGTTAGCATTTTTACTTTGAAATTGACCTTTTGCATCTTTTGGAAATGTTCCTGTCCAGATTTGCATCACCGTTGTATTTCTGCACTCCACTTCCCAGAGATCACCTGTCAGTAAAACATGTGTTCAGCACTGTAAAGTCTCTCTTCTTGGATTTTCTCTTAATGAAGTTTGAGTTTCTGTAGGTGGTGCTCTTTTCATTGCCTGTTCGCTTATGGTGGTCATCACTGCTCATGCCAACTGGCCAGATCTCCTATTTATTCTGTTTAATCAAAGTATTTTCCCAAAAGCTGCCACACACGTTCATGAAGTATACGTTTCATTAATACCATTTTATCAATCAGTGCTAGAACGTAGGGAAACCAGCTTTCAAGATAAGACCATGAGGAAGATGGAAGGGATATGGTCCAGCAGGATGTATTATGTGTCTGCAGTGTGTTTTGTGTCCTGTAGCAGCGGTGATACATGCCATAGCTTGCACACTCCACCGCTGTGTTGCATCGCCAGTGACAGAGACAGAATAATGAGCAGAATCTCAAGCCAATCTTCATGTCTGTGAACGGTGGCAAGACAATGGACGTCATTTGGCAGCAGAAGGCATTTGTATTGAATTTGGAGAAATGTAAGGCAATTAGGTCAGAGGCAAATGCAATTGATGGTCACATGAACCGGCGATGCACATGCCTCCACCACATTTGTAACTCTTTAGCTCTGAATAACTCCTGTCAAGGCTGAAAGCTGAGGGATTAATCATAATAAATTTGAGTGGACGAATGAGGGACATATTTCAAGGAGCAATACTCAAACACCAGGAAAGAAAACATGTTGAAGAAATTGCCATAGCAGAAAATATCACTCGCTCATATGAAATACTGTGATATCTATTCTCTTTGGTCTAGATATGTCTTTTTGTCTCAAATTCCATACACTGTCCAACCACCCATAAGCAAAAAATCAGATAAATTTAACCAATAATAATAATAATAATAACATTAAATAAATAGATACATACATACATACATACATAACTTGCAATCACTGACAGTAAGGCATTTGGATTTGTGAGAAACCTCAGGATGTTTCAGTAGAGGCACTATAACAATATTCAACTCTTACATCTACTGCTGATTTATTTTGGTCGAGTGAGTAGGAATTATTGCCAGCTTCTGTCTTAAAGGTCTTGAGGTGGTTTGAAAAGTGAAACGGCTCATTATCCACTCCTAAAAAATGAACAACTTAGATGATTTTCCGCAAGTCTCAATGTGCCACCGATAATATATAAGATCTGTGTAACGCTTAGTAAGTAGCTCCTTGCTTTTCAAGACACATTAAATTTCTTTATGAGAAGGTAGTCCTTTCTGCGTATTGATCCAGTGTTAAATAACCATTACAGCCTCAGGATTTTAACAGTTTAGTGATTAGTGGTGCTGTAAGTGAGCCATTTTTTCCCAGGGTGACAAAAGGGGGCTTAAATAGTTATTCCTAAAACTACTCTGTGTACCTAAGTACAGCGAGATTTATATTATGCAGGGGAGAAAAGACTTCCCGGTCAGGTTCAGTGTGACACGTGTGACAACGGCAGCCATTGTTTTAGCAAAATGCAGCGTGCCTAATGAATCGCCTGTGCCTGCTGAACGCATGAATCTGGATACTGTCAGGACCTGTTATCTGGCTCGCCTACTTAAAATGCGCAAAGGACCAAACTATGCTAATTGTAATGACAAGTTCCCTGCAATTTTGGATCTGAGGATGAGATAATTTTCTCAAACACAACGCCCTTCAGTTAATTCTGTGGATGGAGTGTCTCATCTCAGCTGAAGTACAGGGGTCATTAAGTGTTGTAGTGGGGAGCTAACTGTGGGGATGGATCCCCCCACCCCCACCCCTACCATCACTTCTCTACATAGAGGTCCCTCCGCCGCATTGAGTCAGTCGCTAATGGTAGCTGAGCATTGTATTGCAGAGCAATATATAATTCAATGCAATTTTCCACATTTGGATTTTAACATTGGGCGATATAAATATATATATATAAAAAAAAAAGTAAGAAATGCAAATACTACCTCGGCTACAAGGTAAATATGGGTAAAGTTTGTCATAGGACGACATTTTCAGGATACTACCTTGGTCAAACCACTATACTGTGTTACCACTAATAAGCCCCTTGTAACAAAGGCAAACAACAAAGGCATGTTGGTGCCATGAGTGCCATCAATTCATAAAGAGAATCTATTTTTCCTCAGGCGAGGGAGAATTTATTGCACCTCAAGCCTGGAGAGCGGAGTGCAGAGCTCTCTGCTAGAGGCCCAAATGGATTTTCAACTACGGACCCTAAACCTTTCAAACCACAACGCCGCTGAATAGCAGTTAGACGTTGCCATGCCAACGCCATCTAGAGGGACATTTCAGCTGCATCAGAGAGAAAGCCTGGACAGATGTCTTCAACAATTTGCTCTGAAAAGATTCACCATCCGCCATGCTCATTAGAGACCAGCAATCAGAGGAGCAGGGCGATACGTGGCTCTCCTCTCTGGATGGCGCGTCTCTCCATCTCTCTCCCACTTTCAGAAAAAAGAGAAGATGGCCACTAAAAAGATGGCAGCCCCCTCGGATGCGCTGCCCATTCCATTGGCTGTTTTGGTGTGTATTTTCTAAAATATTTATGTCTTATTTCTGCATCTGTGACATGCCCAGTGTAGTCTGCAGCTGACACGCTCTGGCAGTGCAGAGAGGCATCTGGCCAACAGAGAAGAGAGCGAGCAACTTTTTGAATTATTAATGGTATAAATCAACACCTGTGGTGTGGCTGACAGTTTGAAGAAGCAGAGTGGGCTGCTGCTGTCGGCCTTGGGAAACCTCTCAGACCAGCCAGGACAACTACTAAGCTAATAACCCTCACTGCTCAGCGTGCAGCCTATTAACATATGGACCACAAAAGAGGCTCCCTTTTGAAATTTATAATTACATGATCCTTTTTTTGTCCTCAAGCAACATTTCCCCTCAAATGTCTTTACATTTTTATTATTATTTTTTTTTTTTGGCATTTCTGCTTTATTTGATAGTGACAGTGGAGAGTCAGGAAAGACAGGGGAGAAAGAGGGGATGACATGCAGCAAAGGGCCTGGGCTGGGATTCCAGCCCGGGACGCTGCGATCAGGACTTAGCCTGAACAAGTGGTACGCGCTCTATAGCAGGTGAGCCACTGGGGCACCTGCGTGGTTTACAGTTTTGACAAATCATTGCATTTTTCTGTGACGATCTCAGCAAATACAACAAGGCCAGCATTTTCAATTTCACAGCTTGAACAACAGCAATCTTTGCAATTTACCTCAAAAAATACTGGAAGAAATATCTTTGCTTTTTTCTCAAAAAGGAAACCTCAGTGTTTTGAGTCCCATTCATCTGGAAAAGTCCTGAAAGATTAAATGTTGAAAGGCAAAATATATTACAGTTTGCAGTCTCTAAGCTATGTCCATACATTTTGGTTTGACATACATATTTATTTTAAATTCAATACCAGCAGACCTGTCAGTGAAGACTTGTCTTAACACAAATTAAGTTATACATGAAGATAATGGAGAAACAGTAGAACATGTGAATGCTCTGATTTGAATGATAGCTTCCTTGCTAAGCCAGCATTACGCTTAATAGACATTTAAAGGACCACACCAGTGATTTTGAAAGTTTGGGCCCCTTACAACAATTTTCTGACATTATATATTGCATATACAAAACATTTTTCACAATGTTTGATTAAAAACCCTTAATTTAGAATTTGTGTTTCTGGTTGAAACACCTGCTGTTATAAAGTATTCCTTCTGTGGCTAACAAAGTCATCGCCATTCATAAACCACAGAACTGTGTTTCCCATGGGACTATTTTCTGGTGGAGGGACCATCTCACTCTGCCCAATTTGAAGTCACAAAAACACAAGAGTGCTGCTGCTTTTAGGAAAACTAATGTGGACGACTTTATTATGGTGATGGAATACTGGTGTGAAGAAATGATATCAGAGTTCTAAAATACAACTTCTTGTTTCGGGAAAAGAGCAACATAAAGTATATACATTTTGTAGATATTACATTCAAAATAATTGGCATGATCCCTCTAAGTTTGATGTTAAAAAATAGCATAATTAAGGACATTAAGAGTTAAGAGCACATTCCAGTTATTATATTGCTTTGATGTTTTATTACATGTATTCCAGTAGCGCTCACTTCCATCTGAGGACTACGCGTGTGCTGGTGCTGTCAGCAGCAGAACGGTAACACACACTGAATGTGAGGTAGATAATATTCCTGTGTGAATAAAACCCCACAGTCAAAGCCAAACCTCAGTCTCCGGCATCTGTCATTGGGCCTCATACACTCAGATGTGGTGCATTAGAGTGATTTAAGAGAAATGATCATGTTCACTAATGCTCTCATAAATACAACTGGCCTGGTCCACAATTACCGAGGTTAGCGCAGCCTAAACAAATGTTTTTCAGTAAAGAATTACCATTTAAGAAATACTGAGTGACAATGTAATCAATTTCATAAAAAAATGTAAAAAATATGAATCAAATAAATTCATGTTTTGTTTAACTTTCTGAAACCTGAACATATCACCTCTGCAGAAAATTACTTTTATGTCTTTGCAAAAGTAATAAAAAATCACTATTTTGGCCTGTCAAGATATAGTTTATTTCTTTATTAATTTATTAGAACTCATAAAATCCTCTTCTAAAGTGAAATGAATAAATACATACATACATACATACATACATATCATGCATACAAACATAGAAAATAAATAACATAATTGTTACATAAAACTGCCCTCTGTGCTTTTCAACAAAAGGGAACAAAAATCATAAGTCAAAGTTGCATTTATATCTATCTACCTATCTATCTATCTATCTATCTATCTGTTGATCTCTCTCTCTCTCTCTCTCTCTCTCTCTCTCTCTCTCTATATATATATATATATATATATATATTTTTTTTTTTTTTTTAAAGGGAATTCAGGAATTCAGAGGGTTCACTTCTATTCAATTCATTTCAGTTCAATTTAGTTCAGTACGTATCTCATAATCTCCATTCTAAGTATGAACCTCTCCCTTCTGGAGTCCCAAAGTGTAACTCATTTGCACTCATGTGCATTTGCGTTTTTATTAATGTATACATTTTTTAAG
The DNA here is from genome assembly GCF_902150065.1 of Myripristis murdjan. Taxonomy (NCBI): domain Eukaryota; kingdom Metazoa; phylum Chordata; class Actinopteri; order Holocentriformes; family Holocentridae; genus Myripristis; species Myripristis murdjan. The sequence goes on from NC_043988.1 coordinate 3,770,160, forward strand.
TTGGGCACTGATTGGACTGTGACCTCAGGTTATGCACTATAGAGATATACAGTGGTTCTATGACAGGGTAGGGTAAAGTCAGAGAAACACACTGGGATGAAACTGTGTGTTATGCTGAGGCATTTATTGATCACGGTGGTGAGGAATGTGTGTGTACGTCTACTATGTTTTGTGAACTGTATTTTTGATTTGGCTACTTGTGTCTGTAGGGGAGTCAGGGCTGTGATCAAGTGACACTTGAGTCTAAAGAAGATTTCCCTATGGGGACAATAAAGGCTGACCTGGCCTGGCTGCTGAGGCTGCTCTGTAATCTCTCAGCTTCTCAAACAGACAAATGTCTTGAATGCTGCTCTAACTTTGAGTGAATTTGTCCACAGAATGGCCAGGGGCGAGCCTATGTGCAACATGGGGTGCTCACTTCTCTTGGATGTCAGTTTTGTGAATAAAACTTCCAGCTTGATATCTGCCTTTAAGACATTTTTGGGGTGTCAGTTACAGCTAATTCACAAGGCTCATGAATGAACTCTTTACAAACATGTGGATTTCATCATCATGATGTGGGTCATTTACAATATGTTTCTGAAGTTAGTGTCTGATTCAGGAGTGTCTCCTGAATCAGACATGGCACACTTGTATGAGCCCACCTCATGAAAAAAAGTTGACAAAGTTAAAGAGCCACACCAGTGATTTTGAATGTTTGGCCTGTTTATTTCTCAAATCAAATGCAGGGTACTAAAGATTTGACAGAAAATCAAAATTCCTCCATTTTCAAATTAGAATTTTTGGTTGGAACACCTACCTTCTGCTTCTGTGGCGGACAAAGTCGTCAAGATTCATAAACCACTGAAGTGATAAACAAGTCCACCAATGCATACGAGCAGAGGTCATTTGTTCCAGCCCCCTAAAGGTTCACTGATATGGACAGAGCCTTCTGTCTGTACTCTGCATTTATTTCATCCATATTTGTGCACTTTTTCAGAGATCTTAAGGATATGGACGAAACAGAGCATTCCGGAAATCGTGGAACAAGTGTAGCCAATAGTTCAAGAGAGACCAGTCTGTGAGCGAGACACAAATGACATTTAAAAAACTGATTTTATTGGAGAAAAGAATTCTCTGTGCTCATGTCGTGATGTATTTCATGACCTCACAGTCCACCGCTGTCTTCAACTCCGCCTCCTCCTCTGCCTCTTTGTAGCAGCTCCGTTGTTACCACCTCCTCCACCGTCGCCATTTTTGTCGATGTCAGAGACTTTTGAATCTGCTTTTGGGAACATTAAGGTGGACTCAAATGTGGACGACCTCATTACGGAGATGGAAAACTGGTGTGACGAAAGTTTGAAGCCTCTGAAAGTTCATTTTCATATTGTAGTGGAATGAATGGAATGGATAACGGGGAGAAAAATGATATCAGAGTTCTAGCTTGCTTCGGGAAAAGATTAGAAAAAACGTGTATATATAATACATACATTTTGTAGCTATTAGGCTAAACATGCAGAATCACTGGTGTGGTCCTTTAAGGTAAAAACAGGAAGTAGGAGGGTTGCTGTTTTCATATACAGTGCCATCTTTGGCCTACAAAGTGTGTACGACTCAAACATTTTGATATATTTGACAGTAGAGGCCGTCCTCCTCTGGGATTTAGGTAACCAGAATCAGATGTTCTTGTTTGATGATTCAGGCACTGGGATAACCCCCAATCCTAAGCAGACATGCACTGACCTGGTGAAGGCTTATCAGTGGTAATGGTGGACAGCTCAGCCAATAAAAAGTGTGTGTAAAATGGTGGGAACTGGGGCTTGAAGTTTAACGGGATCAGGTACTTCCTGGAGCTGTGATAAGGGAGCTTGACGTATGGAGAATGTCACACGTTTAGCAGACAGCGCACAGTGAAATGGACGGCTCAATAAAACTTTGCTCGGCACATACACACAGATGGTGGCTTTAATGGTGGCTGATCCGTCGGCGGTAGCTCTGCATCTTGACAAGCACATTCTCCTAGTCGTGTTTCTTGCAGAGTGAAGGATTGGCCTTAAGCTGAGCCCTGACACGGGAGGCTGGTTTCAGTTACCTCCAGTCTTCTCCCTGCAGCACTGTGCATCATGAACAGAGGGAAGCCTGCTCTGCTAAACATCACACTTTGTCTGTGGGCTTCCTGAACGGAGCTCCTGATCAGTCCCTGATAGGATGATCATCACAGGCGTTGACCTGATCTCACTCGCCTTTGTAGATTTTTGAAAACTTGGTGTGGAAGCAAATTAGAATTTGAGCTTTGATGCGTAACTGCATCCCAGTGTCGTTTTTTTCATGGCTAATTATTTCAAACGTGTTGATTGGAGAGTTGTTGGTTTACCCACAGAGCTGATCTGGCTCTGGGGCAGCTCCTCAAACTATCTGGTATCTCTTTTCAACCAGTTTTTGACCTGCTTCTGTTGAGGATTCTTGGAACCACAGTGCTAACTAACAAACTGGCCCGCGATTGCACCAGTCTGAATTAAATGATTGTGATACTAATGTATATTACCCAGCACTACTTTTCACTCGGTCCTTTTGAGAGTCTTTGTATCCCTTCTTCGATTCATTTTTTTACTTAGTGATAAATAACAAACCTGCATTCACCAACTCTTCAGCAATTTCAAAACATATTTACTTTTCCGAGAACTCTCTTCCATCTTTCTCTGAAATTCAGGAGATGTCTAAATGGAGAGCAATAGTTTTTGTTTCTTCAGCAGAGCACTGCACGCTCTTCGATTTCTCTGTAGAGCATGGCAACTCTTGCTGATGTCCGACTGCTTTTTAGTTCCAGCTGGGAACCAGCCTTTTGGGTTCTGAACTAATTCATTTTTTGTTTAAATGCTGAGAACGGTTCAAAACTGGATTTGCAAACTGGAATGGAACCAGTTCCTTGTTGGTTGAAAAGACCTATATAAAAGTTTCCTTTGTTTTTACTGTTATGACTGTTTTTATTATTATGTCCAACTGATTTGTGTGTCTATATATATATATATATATATATATGTATATAAAAAAAAACAACTATTGTATGGTAATCCATTTCAGTACAAAGAAATATCCTCTTCCTCTGCTGTAAGGCTTGAGATGAAGTAGGATGTAACTATGGAGGATGTTAGCAACAGCTGACAAATACTGCTTTAAGGCAGAATCTCTGCTGGACCTGAGTCACAGTCATTCTTAGGGTTTAGAGTCAAACTAACCTTTATAGTCACATCAGCATTTGGAGAGCTATTTGAATTTATTGTATTTTCAGAACAGGACATTGCACCAATAATATAGCAACGCTGTGTTGTACCCATCCCTTAATGGATGTTTACCTGTAGCGTAGCTGGAGGGGGGGCAGAGGGGCCGCGCGCCCCAGGCCCCAGCTCATGATAGGCCCCCTGACAAGGGGGCTCTTGACGGCCGATTGCTGCAACCACACTGCTGCAATCTGTTTGCCTCACAAACAGATTTGCTGTGGTTGCAGCAATCGGCCGTCATCTGTCAATTCAGCCCGTCACAGTACCACTTTAACAGGCCCCCTCCCCCGTGCCGCTAGTCTGTCAACGCGCTGGCTGGCTGGCTGGGCCGATTCTTGCATGAGACTACCCGGCCCCCTGTCACCAGCAGCGCTCGATTCTAACCTCTCTGTAGCCTATGTAGGCTATTTGTTTCCATATGCTAATAAAATTAAATTACAGTTGAAATTAAAAAAATAAATTAAAATTTAGGCTACATTTTTTGTTTAAAATCAAAAAGTGAAAAGACAACATTAACTTACGTTACCACACCAAACTTCAAACTAGTAAGGGGGGAGGTGATTGGCTGTCAAATGTCACTCCTAGCCTACTGTAACGTTACTTCCTTGCATACATGATGCATCATTTTGATTTGATCGAAGTCTGAAGTTTGCTGACGGTCCCGCTAGCGTCCGATTGCGTTCAATGCTAAAATGGGGAAAAAGTCGGGATGGCAAAAGATCAAGGAGAAACAAAGGAAGAGGAACCTAGTGGCCTTGTGTGCTTCACAACTCAACCCTCTGCTTCGACATCTGGGGTCCGTTTCACAAAGCAGTTTCAACAAACTCCGAGTCTTACCCTGAACTCTGAGTTGATCTACTCTGAGATAGGAAACTGATTTTTCGGTTCCAGAACAGCTGATTTGAGTTAGTTTGATCAACTCTGAGTAGTTTCACCTGGAGTTAAGCGCGTGCACCACAGGTATAAAAAGACAGCGTCAATGGAGCCCCGATTTGACGAGTCACCATGGCAACGAGGAAGCGTCGGGCTGCGTTTCATTCATACAGTGAGTTTGAACAAGTTTTTATTATTATTATTATTTTTTAAAGTGCAACACAGCTGCAGCGGCAAAGGAGAGGGAGACGGCGTGGGAGAACACTGCTGCTCGGGTCAATGCTTATGTTTAAATGTCGTCCGGTGCAATCACAATAATATTACAGGGGAAAACTGCTTAAATGGTAGCCTATTCATTTATTTCATTTAGGTGCAATCCCGCGGGGGAGAAGCGCACTTGGCAGCACCTTAAGATGAAATATAAAAACATTGTTCAATCATGCGCGGTCTTATAACCATCTCCCGACGAATATTTAGCCTAATTCTCTGCGCAGTAACACTGCACCTTCATCCACGGGATCGTTGTCGAAAGGACATGCCATGTTCGTGGGAAAAAAAAGCCGCCACCTAACTACTAATGGACTTCTAATAAAGGCCTACTGACTGTTTTTTTTTTTTTTTTTTTTTAAATAACAGACGGCAGAACTAATATGCCACGCCAAAACTCGCCTGCTGACTGAATGAATGAGGAAGTTAAATACGGTGTGTGGCTGAAAGAGGGCGGACACAGAGAGAAACTCGAGGTTTCATGAGAAAAACCTGGTCCCGACCAGGTTAGTTTCATGGAGTCTGTTACTGCGGTAACTGACCGAGAGCTGAAGTTACCTCCCTCTGTGAAACAGGCTGGAGTTACCCCTCATCATAAATCAATATAGCCTAAGCCTAGCCTAAGCCGCGCACACAGACTGCTGTACTTTCATTATAAACCAACTTTTGTTTATATGCGGTTGCAGCAGCACCATGGACAGCGACACAGACAACATGGTTCATTATTGATTGCGCAACGCGGCGATTCGCCGGTAACCGCACTGCGCGCATTAAACGATTTTGCGGAGGAAGGAGGAAAGTTGCATGATTTACACCATATCCACGTTCGCGCTGCGGGCGTGACCGTGCATGTGCTCGTGCATGAACGCTTGGGCGCGGTACAAACTTTGTAATGTGAGTAGCTTCTAACTCATTCATTTCATTGGATAATATGTCGGTGGGGTGAGTGGAAGTCCCTGATTGATCGAAAAGATTCTTCTGATTGGCTGGGCCTCTTGTAGAAGTGGCCCAGCTGATAGATCACAGATAAACAGAACCGTTTTTAGTCAAGAAAAAAAAGGGTCTTGATGAGCACTTCAGCATGAGAAATCGGAGGTGTGGCGAGAGCGTGTGAAGCCAATCAAATGCGTGAGTCTCACGGCCAATGCGTGAGAGTTGGCAGCTCTGGGATAGTAGTAATAATCTACGCTGAAGACACCATTGGTGAGTAACTTGTTTCATATTATTGGCTTAAAGTTGTCATAAATCTGTCTAGCAAAATCTGTCTACCACCGTGTTTCCTTAATTTGTATTGGTATTGTCGCTGTCGCTCGCAGTTAGGTCTACTTTGCTCTGCTTGCATTGATTAGGCTGTGTGTCTTGGTTGTGTGGAAGGCTGCGTGGCTTTATGATGATACATTCAACCATCACATTATTTGGTAAATACATGGTGCTGACCATGGTGCTGAAATAGGCTGTTGTCGCTTGTACGTTAGGCCTACGTTTTGTGTGGATTGATTAGGCGTATGTGGCTTGGCTTGATTGTGTGAATTGATGTGGCTGTATTATGATTTAACCATCAAAAAGTACCATAAATTATTTGTAAAATCCATGGCAATAACCATGGTGCTGAAATAGACTACAGTTGGCCAAGGCTAAAGTGTTGTTTTGCAAAATATCAGCAGTTCACTCATCCGATAAATCCATGGCACTGCCATGGTGTTGAAATAACACTACAAGCTTCTTTGACTCCTTACAACAACAACAACATTATAATAACAATGATAATATAATAATAATAATAATAATAATAATAATAATAATAATAATAGGCCAAATATTAACCATAAAACACTTTGTATAGCATCTTATTCCTGATAGGCCCACTACAAGGTCCCGCCCCCCCTGCATTAACCAGCCAGCTACGCCACTGATGTTTACATTTTGTCTTAGATCAAACACAGAGCTGCTCGTGCCCCCATTTGTCCCATTGGGGGCTTTCTAAATTAAAAATCTATTCAAATTTAAAATATTCTAATGTATTTGTATTGGTTGCTACTTTGTACTATTTTATTCTTTACTCTCTAATTTATCCTTTATTTGATGTGTTTCACAGAAACTGCAATAATTCCTGGATTGTATCTTACCAAACACTTTGCAATCCCTTTTTGAATGTAATTTTAATTTAATTAAAGCAAATGACATATATAGAAAATAAGTCACATGATTGATGTTTCTTTGAAAATAACATTAAAAGCAAAATAGAAGGAAATGAACTAAAAATAAGCAGGAAACTACAATACAAAAAAAGACATATGTGCAAACAAATAAATAAATAAATAAATAAATACTAAATAAAAATATAACAATTACTAATTATATATTTAAATTTAAATTTAAATTACCACATATTTCCCACAAAATTACTCAAAAAAATTGTTTAAAAAATGCCATAAACCTTCTACAAAATTACTCCAAATATTTCTTTTTAAAAATTAGGTTCAGTTAGGTTATCAGAGGGTTAAACAACATTGGGATTCACGGGGTGAGGAGGGGCGAGAGGCAATACTTTGATAATGGTTTTAACTATTTCTATGCCAGAATTACCCTTTAATTAACCTGGTAACAGTTGTGAACTTAGCAACACTGTCAAAATGTTAACGCTGACGGTTCATACTGAGCAGGATCAGCATCTGACACCAGGTGACAGGGTGAGGATCATCTGCACATGAAGGCAGAGGCAGTGAGCGAAACAGCCAGTGTTAAAATTTTGAGTTTTGTGGCTTTCAGGGCTTCTGGCATGAATCAGAGTTCTGAAGCCCCTCGAGCCTCCTTGTAGTTCACACTGTGGGTAAAACACTTGTGGATCATAGTCACCATGTACACAAAACAAAACCTGAGGGGAATGTAAAGAGCTATTTGGAACAGATCAATGATAAGAGTGTTTAGCTGTAGCTGTCATTCACTGATATTGATGTTACAGGTTAACCTTCCATCACTGTGTAACAAAGAATGCTGTGAAGTTTTCAGTTTTTGAAAGGAAAAAAGCCTTAACCCTCCTATTCTGTTCATTTTGGGCTAACACTCATGAGGTTCCCGGTCACATGTGACCGGTAACATTGTATTTGATTATAAATCCACTATGATACATATTATCACCTAATGTTGTGTTAGATCTTTTTATTAACTTCTGCTCCTGTGAAAATGACAAGTTTTGAACTTCTATTTGCTATGTATGTGCTGTAGGCCTAATTTACCTGAGATCATACCATTCGTTTTTAGGGAAAAAACATTATATAGATATTATTTTGACTATAACAAATACTCAGATGAAACATATTGTAGTATTTATCACAGAGTACTTCATTTCAATGTTTTCCAAAGACACTGTTTTGAAACCATTTCAATTTTCTAAATAGTGGCAAAAAAATAGCATCTTTTGTGTTCCCGTCAGCATTGACCACTATGATTTAGCTAGTCATCCTCATGACATTTTCACATGGAAGGTGACCTGTAAAGCCTGTACTGGCTCCTCCCCTGCTGGTCACTGTTAGGTCAAAGATGTAATCCAGAGCCTCACAGTATTTATCCTATAGCGCCACCTGACAGGTGTTGGCAGTTCCCGTGGTAGGTTCCCGTGGGGGTTGCCATGGAAGCCAAAAAGGGGCAAAGTTGTGAGTATCTGTGTGTGTCTGTGTCCATGTGTGTGTGTGTGTCTGTGTGTGTGTGTGTCTGTGTGTGTGTGTGCCTGCGCAAAGACACCTACATGTTGGGGTGTGGGAAAGAAGTGTGAGAGATACTTTCCCCTGGGTGTTGCCATGGAAGCCAGAAGGGGTATAAGGTGTGTGTGTGTGTGTGTGTGTGTGTGTGTGTGCCTGCTCAAAGACACCTACATGTTGGGGTGTGGGAAAGAAGTGTGAGAGATACTTTCCCTGGGTGTTGCCATGGAAGCCAGAAAGGGGTATAAGGTGTGTGCGTGTGTGTGTGTGTGTGTGTGTGTGTGTGTGTGTGTGTGTGTGTGTGCCTGCTCAAAGTCACCTACATGTTGGGGTGTGGGAAAGAAGTGTGAGAGATACTTTCCCCTGGGGGTTGCCATGGAAGCCAGAAAGGGGTATAAGGTGTGTGTGCGTGTGTGTGTGTGTGTGTGTGTGTGTGTGTGTGTGTGTGTGTGTGTGTGTGTGTGTGTGTGTGTGCCTGCTCAAAGACACCTACATGTTGGGGTGTGGGAAAGAAGTGTGAGAGATACTTTCCCCTGGGTGTTGCCATGGAAGCCAGAAAGGGGTATAAGGTGTGTGTGTGTGTGTGTGTGTGTGTGTGTGTGTGTGTGTGTGTGTTCACACAAATCTGTGTCTGCTAAAAGACACCTGCATGTTGGGGTGTGGGAAAGGAGTGTGGGAATGTGTTTAACTCTATTTTATACACTAATTGTAGTCTTACCCATTCATTTCTAATGACCGGTCATTTGTGACCGGGAACCCGATGGGTGTTTCCAAGTTAAATAAAACATTCAAAAATTTATAAAAATTCTCCAAATTTATTTTATGTGTTCAGATGGCATGTGTGAACAAAGTCATGGAACCTCATGACAAACAGATGAAATTAACTGCATTTTTCGGAGAGAAAACTTGTCCTCCGGTCAGATTTGACCGCGAACACGACAGGAGGGTTAATAGCATAGCCTGAAATAATGTTAAGAGAGGGAGCAAGGCCAGAAACAGAATACATTACTGTTGGCGAGGGGGGCGAAAAAAAAATAGCTAAGATGCATCTCTTTGCACATCTAAGACCCACTTTTCAAAGTGGGCACTATTTGTAAAGGCTGCTAATGGACTGCTGAATACACTGCGTTCGACCGCTGTCAATAGACTCCTATTGTGTTGAGATGATTTGTGTATTATTAGTGTGAAAGATTTGCTCAAGTTCATCCCAAACAGTCACAGCGCATTAGCAGAGCAACATAAAACACAAGTAATTAAAAATAAACCTTGAATTGGAAACTTTCTCACTGGACCACATCCAGATAAAGCATATTAGCCAGCCACCCTCCACTGTTAGTAATGTGTGGTAATGTGGAAGGACTCACATCCTTCTTCAAATACACCCCCTGAACACCCCCCCACACACACACACGCACACACACACACACACACACACACACACACACGCCCCCATCCACACACACACACAACTGTTGACCTTTGTCTAAAAAACTGTTTCTAATTACCCCTTTGTCCTAACATGGCTGAGATAAGGGACTAAATAAATTGTCAGCTCCTGCTATTTATCTGCTCCAGTGCTTCGCTCCATGTGTTTGTCAACACATCATTAGGAGCGGCGGATGGCTAATTAGTTGTTTTTACAGTACGCTGATTAGAACTTGAATTTGCATTGTGTTTCGCCATGGGATCCATGCAAAGACATTGAGCTCTCAATCAGGCCTTTGAAACCTGTTTCCTCCTCTCATTCTGTTCCCCCAAAAAAGCAAAACAAAGGAAAGTTATGAGGCAGTGAAAGATCAATGACAAGAGGCAGCATCAAACACAGGCAAACGTTTCAACTGCAGCATGGACGTCTTTCCCATCAAAAAAAAAAAAAAAAAAAAAAAAAAGACTTTGATACTGTAATCACCTTGTATTGTTTTAGTGGGACAAAATGAAAAATATAATTATGTGGAAAAATACCACAAGAACTAAACTATGACATTGTGTTATATTGTTAAACACTGTCAGCCCTACAAAAATTAAATTAAATTAAATTAAAAATACAAGTAAAAAATTCAGTGAAATGTATGACAAAAAAAATTGTTTTTAACCACTTAGAACAGCTGTATGCACTATTTTTCAAGTCATTTGTCATAACAGAATAGCTAAAAATCAGTGCATCATTTGGGAAAAAAACATGATCCTATAGAGCCTGCATCATATTTAATATCTTACTGTTGTCCAACTGTCTTCATCATTCTGGGACCATAACACATCAAACCTTGAGGATGACAAATTTTCGCTCTTGCCACCTAAAAAGAGGCGATGTTACTATTTTTAAGTTTCATAACATACTGTAGTAGGGTAGAAATTTGGCATAAACAGCGTTACTAATCTTGAAACGTATTTTAGTTTTACTATGCTGGAGTCAAGTTCACAGAATGAATGTTTAGCTGACAAATCCGCCGTTGAAACCTTTGAATCCACGCCATGACTGTCTGCTAGCTGCTCTAATTGCAAATCAAGGATCCCCAACAATGCCAAGTGAATGTGGTCTTCAGTGCTCTGAATTGCCAGTAGAAGGACATTTCTTCAAAAGGAGAACATTTCAACAGCTCAAATGATCTTAGTCACACTCGCTCTCCTACTTAGCAATATTTAGCTCTCTTATTGACTTCCTTAGGTCGTGTAGTTTCATATGACACCAGTGTCTTCACTTTAGTTTACATACTGAGCCCTCGACAGGCAGACAGACAGTATGTTGGACACCGGACTGAGCTTAAACGACTCGGGGCTTTTGAGAAAACATTCAGGCTCGGAGCCGAAGAAGCCGCCCCTCCGCTTCGGCCGTGAAAACAAACCATTACGCCACCATTTTCACTCCTGCAGCTCTCCTATTGCATCTCTCTCCACCCTCCTCTAATCTAATAGCTCTGTGTCTCATTATGTGTCTGTCCTTGTGTGTGTCCATCCGGGTGTGTATCTGTCTGCAGCTAGTCTTGGACACTCCCCGGCCCACCATCCTGCTATTTTTCATGCACAGTTCTGACTGTATAATCAAGGAACTCTCATGGTTGCATTGCTCGTGAGAGATATAAAACCGCTGTTTTATACCACAGCTGTTTTTTTTTTGCAAGTCCAAGCACCAGAGAAGAGCAGATATGCAGGTAGAGTCTCTGTATTTTCCTTCTCCCAATAGGCAAAAAAGGGGGTTTGTCGTTTGTCTCAAACGAAGGGGACATACGCCTGGCAGAGATCTGCACTCTTGAAGTTGATTTTTTTTACTTGCTTCTTTTCCCCTTTTCTTGCCCTCCTTTCGCTCTCTGACTATTAACATCAGTCTTTTATGACTTTTATTTTGATCACCCTCAATCTTCCATCTCTTTCTTCCACTAATTGTGGCCGTTATTAAGACATAATCTTTTTAATTTAATGAAGAAATTTCATTCCCCCATGTTCTACTTATCATGTCAAAGTCCTGCGCACCTGCTGCCTGTTACCTGTCACTGTGTCATTGTCTACATTGTCTACTGCTTATCGTCTGTCCATATGTTATAAAGATCTCTAGCTAACAAAGAAACATGTCTCATTGAAATCTGTTGAACCAGTCACTGTTCATTGATTATCGTACCTTAAATTACACCATGCCTTCCGTCTTTCTAGATCTTTCTAATGAAGTTGCATTCCATACAACTAAGGACTACACCTCTGTTCTGTTTTTTCTGCCCGTCAGTATCTCTCTGCTTCCCCGCATGAAATGGAAGCCCTCATCCAAATCACGCTTTTTGTCCTCATCTGTGATATTACAAAAATGACAAATCACTCTGAGAGCGGTGGAAGTGCATCATAACAAGGCTTCACACCGTTTATGCATCTCATTTTTACATCTTTGATCTCCGTACAAGGATGCCCTCGTCCATCCTCTGCTAGCGCCGCTACTTTTATTGATTTGTTCTCATGCTAAGCTAATCAGGCCTCCCGTTTATGGGCCTGGGAGGCAAACAGACACTTAGAGTGCCCCAGAGACAGCAGTTTAGAGCCAAGTTGTCCACAGTGAAAGCAAGAGATAAGATTTTATTACACCCCCCAAACTTTAAATAAAACCAGAGCGCCATAAAAGCTGGAATGCAGTGACACAAATTTATTCACCCTGTGTCAGTCAGGTGCTGTCTTAATCTCCCTCTAAATATGATAGACTGCCGTGTGACAGGTGAGCTTTATTCCTTCTCTTGCCGCATGTCTTCATGAGAAATAGCTGCAGTGAGAGGCCAAAGTCACAGCCGGGCTCGCGCTGAATGCAAAAACATGGCAGTCATTTTAAGGAATTGAATAACACGCATGCAACCAGCCACTTTGTGTTCATGTAATTCGGTTTCCTGCATATAACGCTTCCATTATTAGGTAATGATGCAAATTCATTCATGTGTTTCACAGTCCTGATATTCAAAATCCCCTCCTAGAACTACACAGAGCAGCTTAAAAATCATAAATCACGCTGGAAACACAAAAACACACAATGCAGGTATTCAGTGTTTCCCTCATCTGGGTGGAAAAGCCTCAGAAACAGCATTGGGACAGTCAAAGTCTCCATTGAAACTGAGCCTAATGAAATTTCTTAAGGTTTAGCAGATGCAGATTTAGTCGGAGGGAAATTAATTGGGGAAAAAAAGGATTGAACAATTAAATAAATTATTAAAACTTAGTAAGAGAATCTAATGTCATGTCAGGCTTTCCAGGCTGTTTTTTTTCTGTGGTTGTTGCGTCCTTCATATGAGAGGTGACAGAAACTGAGTGCCTGAAAACTAGGCCTAAAAGACCAGTACACACTCGCCATTTAAGTGACCAATCTATAGGCCAAAAGTCTAATTCTTACCTGGTGTTACTTTTACATTTGACAAAACTTCAAATCAAAAAGTTGCAGTCTATTGAGGGGTTTACCTAATTTCCAGTGTTTCTTCACATCTTTCAACCTTGATTGTTTGTCTGACTTTAGGAAAAGGGAAGAAGCTGTAAAGAGTGACACTAGGTAATGACAGAAAAAATGCCAAACACGTTCGGCATCACTGGCTACGTATGTGTGAAACCGGGCTCCAAATAAGGCATCTGGTCCTAATTTTGGTCCCAAGATAAGATGTGTACATGGTGGAAATCATCTCCTCTGTGATAAGTGTGGGCTGGCTGCAGAGGGGAGGGGAGTGTGGGTTGGGGGGGGGGGGGGGGGGGGGGGGGGGGGGGGTTGCTGGCTGCCAAAGCCTTCTCAGTTGACCAGAAGGAGACCTAGCATTGGGAGTTTGGATAACATGATTGATGCCTTTGTTTTTGCTGGTAGCTGCGCCCTGCCAATGCAATTGTTTCACTGCTATCAAGCAAACAGTGAGTGTGGACAGAGGGGCAACTGGAGCAACACAATGAAGAGTGGAGACTGATCCTGAGCAATGTTTACTCCCTCAGGCTCATCTCTGCTTAAACATTAACACGCTGATAGCCCAGCCATGTGAGCAGGTGAGCTGAGCTGACTTGGTATTTTAAAGCACCTGAACTGCCCCCGACCCCCCACCACCCCTACCAAAATTTCACAAAGCTCGTTGGCAGTTCTCCAAACTTGTTGCGGTAACATTTTAATGGCACTGTTCACCTTTTCTGGAAAATGTGATATTATTTCTCTTCCCCCCAGCTGTTGTGCAGGACAGTAGTGGTGCTCTCTTCCTCTCATTGTCACTGAGTGCTGGATACTGGCTGGATGCTCCACATGCTAACTGTTAGCCTCCTGCCATTGAGCTGGACTTCCCCCCAGCTAACACTCTGAAAAATAACTGCCTTAATCCACTTACAGACGGTTTAACATCACTTTACGAGTGATATTTTTTTTAAACTAGGTGCTAAGTGCACTCAGAAGACAGTTTTGCTCAAATTACTGTTTGTAACTGTATTACTCCCGATCATTTTCTTTATCAAACACCTGTTTGTATGCTGGAGGACAAAACTATTTTCTCTGGAGTACTAAAGAACAGCTGAGGTCATGTTGTGGCTAGCTTCTTTCCTCCACCTCCCTTTATCACACATTTTTCACAAACCTCTCAGGCGCCTGCCAGCCACCGTACTAACTGAGGACCAGCACAGAGAGCGGACACCACGCTACAATATAATTCTGCTGTTGATCATTTTTGGTGTTATTCTTGTTTTTGAAACAGACACTTCAGCCTGTAAAAATTCTGCAATGTCATAAAACTATAAAACTTTGTTTATTTACTGATTTGAATGGATTAAGGCAGTATTAGCTGGGGGGAAGTCCACCTCAGTGGCAGGAGGCTAACAGTTAGCATTTGGAGCATCCAGCCAGTATCCAGCACTCAGTAACAATGAGAGGAAGATAGCACCACTACTGTCCTACACAACAGCTGGGTGGAAGAGAAATAATATCAGAATTTCTAAAACGGGTACTCTGGTATGCTTTAATGTCAAAGCTTTCAGGAATTCAACAGCAATCAACAAAGACATATCAGAGGGATATCTTGCCAGCTCATCTGGAAGTTTAGCACCTTTTACTAAATATTATTGATACTGTTAATGATGACACACAGTGCTGTACAGACTGCCAAAGACCTTGGGAGGGTTGAACGCCCACAGCCTGGGATCAGCCCAGTCCTTCTATGTGAAACTGGTTTCTTTATGTAGGACTGGTTCCAGCCTGAGCCGGGCTGCACTTCCCCTGTCCTAACAAGCCGGCTGACAGACACTTCCAGGTAATTTCCTTTATCAGGTAGTGTTCAGACTGAGATAAACTGTTCACTCACACACACACACACACACACACACACACACACACACACAGGCACATAATACAATGCATGTCTATAGCAATACAAACAGTATATTTTCCCAGCTACAGACACCTACACAACAAAACTGCCTGTTACTGCCTGGATTCAGCTGTGGTGATCAGCTCTGCAGTGGTTTGTTGATTAAAAGGTTATTTTATGGCAACAACAGGTTATACAGAGATTGATCACAGTGATCTGATTACCATATAATGTTGATATAATCTGCTCTGGATTCTTCATTTAAAACAGAGAAAAGAGATTTAAGGTCCGGTGAGAGACCATTCCTCTGAAAACAGCAGATTGTCTGACCAGACCAGTCAAAGTCAGGTTTAAATGTAACACATATAACACACAGTAATTATCAATGCAATTGCACACTGAAATAGTTTTACATATTATAAAATAATGGTGGATAATGATTGCAAATTATAGTCTACAGTCTTGTGGAAGGAAAGTTGCCAGAAGACTTGGAGTTGTATAACCTACAGACATGGAGACATTGATTTAAGACTAACGCAAATTTGAACTTTGGTGTTGGGTTGAGTGTTGGCTTGTACAGTTTGAGGTGTTACATGAGTCCACAGGGTGATGGCACACCCTCATTATTTGCTCTGTGCTAATCCACAATTAGCAGTACTTACAGTATATCTCTCCATTCGCTTCCATAGGGCAGCAAAACAGCTCCCAAAAACACACACACATAATGAATACAAACAAGGCAGATTATGCCAATATAGACAACAAGTCCCAGTACCCATTTTCTGAGAAAACTAAACAGCTCTTTTCTTGTTATTTTCCTATTTAATAGGAATAAGTAGATCCAGCAGGTGGTGTTTGCCGGAAACTTCCACAGAGTAACCTTGTGCCAGGAGGAGATGACCTGATAGCAGTTTCACAAATATTCACATTACATTATTACACACACAAAAAGGGTATTGAGGCTTGTGGCTTCATAGTGTTGAAAGTTATTTTGTGTTTCTCACACAGAGACCAACTTCACGGTACACACCAGGAGCCATCTGGCTCACGCTTAACAAGCTCTGCGGTTTCACTCAACTACAACCAGGTTAAGACTTCTTCTTCACTCAGCGCTGAGATGTTAATGTGCTGATCACAGTCCGTGACTTGGTAGCTGATGTTGTCCAGTGTGGCTGTGGCTTTATCTATTCGAAGTTTGTAGCTACAGCTGTCTATGTCATATTTGTCCAGTTAAGACTTGCTACTAAGCTTAGATTAAATGAATTCTGTTGCACCACAAATCCAATTTAAACTACATTATGATCCAGTATTATATTTAAACCAACCCTTTTTGAGATGGATTGAGCAAAAAAAAAAAAAAAAAAATCTAATTCATTGAACAATGCTTACCTTCCCTCCATGTTGCCTGCACCGACAGCTCCTCCTTCACTTGCTGGCAAAAGTCTGCAGAATGACTCAAACGACAGATTGTACTTGTACAGTTTTTGTCATCATGGCAAAGCGGACATCTGAGGATAGAGTAAGTGCAATAGCAACAGTGTTTTTTTTGCTATCATGGCCACATTACAGTGCGCATCACACATCATTAATTAATACATTACAATTAATTAAACAATTAATACAGCACATAATTAATTTCTAGACTTGTATTTACTAAACCATTTACTAATTGTGCAACAGAGCTCTGCTTACATTTACATCTGGATTTACTCATTTTAACTCTAGTATTGCTAAACTCCTGTTAGAGTTCATACTAAATAAAAGTAATCCTTGTTGGTGCAACCCAGCCATAAAGAAACACAGGCTACGAGACTGTCCTCCGGCAAAAAACAAAGGTTCTGAGGTTGTTTGTGCAACAACTTGTTTGGACTTATAGCTACGTTTTAAAGTTACACGATGTATAGCGGTCCCGTATCAATACTGTGGTGTAGTGTTCTCAACCTCAGGTCCTTTGCTGCATGTCATCCCCTATCTCTCCACTGGAGCTGTTAAAATAAAGCGGAAATGCCAAATGAATAATCTTAAAAAAAAAAAAAAAAAAAAAAAAAAACATTCATTGTTGCCTGTTACTACAATAATCTCAGCAGAATGGTGCGTCCATCCTTTTCATGACTCAAATTTCTGGACAGAATTTGAATAACTTCATTATAGTTTTTTGAATATCTGACAGTTCTTGTATCTGCATTTTCAATTTTCAAAAATATAAAAATTTAAATTGAGATACGTTGTTTCTTAAGTAAAATATTTCAATTTTATCAATTCAGTGTTGATTAAATTTCAATATTAAGTGTTTGGTGGATTCAAATTTTGATGTCAAATTTGCTTCCATATGCAACAGGCCTAACAAAAGAAGTCAGCGAACAACACTTAACACTTAAACAGACTTAGACCGCCCACCTCCCTTCAAAATCATATCTCTATAGAAATTCCTGCTACCACTATGCTGACCAAGCCTGTTAGCTTTAGGTGGATTACTTACATTTTGTTGGGAATAGCACCCTTTTGGCTGGAAATAACCAAAACCAGAGTGATCCCAGATTTTTCTGTTCTGTTGATTTACCTCTTGGATTTTCTCTGATAAATGCAAAAAATAAAAATAGAGTGACAGAAAAAAGTGGGTGTGACAAAGTAATATTTTTTTTTAATATATGGGTGACATGTTCTAACCCGTTGTAATTGCTCCTACACCCACGGTCTCAGTGAACGAATGAATGCATGAATGAATGAATGGATCACATTTAGTGTAACAGGGGTGAAGGAAGGTGTCACACATGGCAGTGACGACAGGATTCAGTCTGACCTGTACAGCATACTACAGGTCTATGACAGCTTTTGCCACTTCAGTTATGAGTTTGTCACTCATAACCTATGGCCCACAAGTAAAATGGCTCCACTTCCTGACAAATGCTTTACTCACACCACCTTGTTCTGTTCACAAACAAAGGTGATTTGTCACTAAGGAAAGCCCAAAATGAGCACATGACAACTGGAGTTAGAATAGCACAATATCCATGGTGACTGGCCAGACAGCGGCTTCGTCCAACCAGTCGGACAGACTGAATGTGTACAAGCCCGTCAGGGTCCGTCTCCATGGCTACAGACATTACTTCCTCACTGGGAGTGGAGGACTTTTATCAGAAGTCGACACACCAAAGCAGTGGGTCAGTTGCTAATAAAAAAAACA
This sequence comes from Myripristis murdjan, assembly GCF_902150065.1. Taxonomy (NCBI): domain Eukaryota; kingdom Metazoa; phylum Chordata; class Actinopteri; order Holocentriformes; family Holocentridae; genus Myripristis; species Myripristis murdjan. The sequence goes on from NC_043988.1 coordinate 3,788,221, forward strand.
ACAGTGTACACACAATGAAATGACAATTCCTATTCTACATAGGAAGCTAGAAAGCATAATTAGAATATCAACAACACAAAACAACAATGTATAAACATGACAGTTAACACTGGCCATACCCCAACACACTATTAAAATACTAGCTGCAAGGCCTCATAGGACATTGCCTCAATATGGTTATTTTGTAGAATGTTAGCCGGGGGGAAGCCAACTTTAATGGCAGGAGGCTAAAAGTTAGCATTTGGAGCATCCAGCCAGTATCCAGCCCTCAGTAACAATGAGAGGAAGATAGAGCCACTACTGTCCTACATCACATTTAACCCTATAAAGCCTGGACTATGAAGAATTGGCAGAAAATTCCAATTTTTTGAAATTAAACCCTTTATTTAGTCCTATAACAATATGTATATAAAAAAAAATCAAAAAATATGTTATTACACGACCTTTCTGGTGTATGATATATGATATGTACTTGAAGTGCCAATGGTATGGTCCAGGGTGAACAGGGAAAGTGTTCAAAGGTATACAACAGTATTTTGGTCAAGTATTGATTAAACTGAAAGCGAAAAACAGAATTGAAAATGTGTATTATATATGATACAAATGGCTTTATAAGGTTGAAAAAAAAAAAAAGGTGACCTATTCCTTTAAACTGGTACTATGACAAGTTTGGAGGACTGTGCCAAAAAGGATCAATTTGGGCAAAAAAAAAAAAAAAAAAAATAGTTCAGGTTCTTGCTTAACAATGTAAATATGTGCAAAGTTTGACTGTGTGGATCAGAGCAGTGGGAATTAAACTCACAGACAGACAGGGGCCAACACATAATGAATGACTGAATGAATGCACAGTTATTAACCATATTATCTATGGATTATGACAAACTAGCCAGAGTAAATCAAAGTAATCAGATGATGCTGGCTTTGCTGGCTGCAGTGGATGTTAGTGGTTTCAGGTTTATTGGGGTGCTGGGGAGCATGCAGCAGGTTGCACCGGTGTGTCTGTCAGCCTGGACGCTTTGTTGCCTCCTGACTCTGATCCTGGAGTTCAACCTTCATCAGCACTTTGTTTTTACTGTCTTTTGTTCACCACGGCCACAGAGGAGCTGGATCAAAGTGTCTGCATGTGTCTCTTTGTGTGTGTGAGTGCGCACGTGCGTGCATGAGTGTGTGTGTGTATGAGTGCGTGCATGTGTTTGCGTGTACATGTGTGTGTGTGTGTGTGTGTGTGTGTGTGTGTTTGTGAGTCTGTGTGTGAAGAACAATAAACTGACTTAGTCCCAGTGGCCGGGATTTTGCCTTCATTCTCCAGGTAGTAATTGACAGCTTTTTCATTTAAGCAAATGTCTGTTTTGCTCCTCTGTGGCTGACTGGTATAGTACAATACAGTTACAGTTCAGGAAAGTTTTTGAAGGATTTCAAAGATCTGTACTAACACCTGATTTTTTGTATTGAAGCTTCCAATAACTGGTAAATATTCAATGTTTGTTGGCTAAAATCCTCCTGTTTTACATGTGAAATTTTCTGAGGCAGTCTTTACACACCTGAAATGTATAAACACGCTTGTTGTAATCCTCACTGTCATGATCCAAAAAGAATTTATGTGAAGAGCCTATTGATTTAACGCATTTATTTTTTATTTTAGTCTTATTTAGTATCTGACCCTGTTTCATTTCATTTTGAGGAATCTATGCTTTGGCGGCATGTGCACATGTACGTCATGACAATAAAGCTCATTGGAAATGAAAATGAAGAGCGAGAGAGAGAGAGAGAGAGTGAGAGAGAGAGAAAGAGAGAGAGAGAGAGAGAGAGAGAGAGAGAGAGAGAGAGAGAGAGAGAGAGAGAGAGTGGATATGCACGATATGCATATGGATATGCCTGAACCAATCACCTTAACAATGATACCACTACTACTACTACCACCACCACCACTACTAGTAGTACTACAACTACTACTACTATGAATAATGATGATGATGATAATAATAACAATAATAATAATAATAATAACAGTGATAGGGCAGTGTTTTATATAAAACATGCGAATGTAACAGTGCTTCAGCCGAGAGTCACATTTATTTGAATGAAAACATAATGTCAATTGTTCACTGTTTAAATGATAATGACATTGAACCATACTTGCAATTAAGCCCTGACCAATATGCAGTTGTGACAGTCACTGAAATTTATAATGTGTAATGAAGCTGCTGATAGTCAGTATCATTTGAATTTGTCTTTTTTTTCCTCAAAAAGTTATCCTTGTTTGGTTGTAAAATCCTCCTGTAAAACAGCAGCTGGACCTCGGGGATACCAAAACTGCACTGAAATCACAATAAAACGTCCTCAAGCCCGCTCCTGTGGATTCTGATCAAAACCTCTCCCTGTAATCAGTTCAGGTAAAAGCCGGCCCATAGACAACCTGTGTAGCGTTGATGAATTCTGCAATAAATATGTAATCAATCAAACTGTCAGCCCATCCCATCATACCAGATTCCATTTGTACCAACAGGACCGTATCAGCCGCTGATTCGCTCTAACCTACTAACAGTGCAACCTCCTGTTACTGATATACACCTCAACATGAATGTACTGGTTAGCATTGTCTTCAGGAACCCCCCCACCCCCCACCCTCCAACACACATACACACACACAGGCATGCAAGCACGTGTATTTAAGCTCTGTAACATTATAGCTCCCCCCACTGCTTCTTTTTGGTACTGCAGCAGCATCCATGTGCCGGCTTCCTTGCTGCCTGACACTGGATGGAGGAACTTCATAGCACTGCAATTAAAACTGGCATAAATCATAAATCATAATCCAGCCTGCTGCTGTGAAATCATGATAAACAACACCAGTGTGTCTTGACGAATGAATGAATAGATGAATGTGGATGAACGTGTCAGACAGTATTCCCTCATAGTTTGATGTTGTGTCGGGCTCGAGCATAGCCTACATGCAATGCAGTTTAAAAAAAGAAGAAGCACAAGTTATTTATGAACAAACAACCAGTGTGGCTTAAAAACAAACAGCAGTCCTATCTGACATGTGAAAGTGTTTCCCGAATGACAAAGATAAAAAACAGACTTTCACAAGATTATTTTTTCATAGGCACCGAAATAAAGAGGTTTCACATAATAGCAGAATTGTAATAAAGTTCCTCCTGTGCTCATTTGTCTTAAATGTGACTCCAAGATAAAAAATGTCATCATTACAGCCCGCTGTTAATCCATTGCCACTCCTGTTTGCTTGTAGATTTCAGGTAACAGCGCTTTTTTTTTTGGTTTTTTTTGCTTCCTCTCTCTCAACATGAACAGACTGAACAGATTTCCTGAATAACTTTACTATGACAAGTCACACAGGAATCACCCCAATAACGTGGCATCCCTCGCCCAGCCTTTCCCTCGGTAAGGGGCCTTTCCTGGGCAACTCCGTTGTTGGCTTGCAAACAGCCAGCGCTCACACAGAGGGTAATACGTAGCAAAATAAAGAGGAGAGAAACTCAAGCTGTAGGGTATGCGAAACTATTGTCAGGCACAGACAATGGAAAACCAACATTGGCTGGAAGGGGAAATTTGAGTCTCCAATCTGTTAGACTTTATGTGCTGATAAGAGATGGGGCTCTGCTGCTGCTTTAGCCAGCACAGAATACAGTAAACACAAACTGTGAGCCAGAGTAGGTCATTGAGAGTTTTCCCTGCCTTGGGCTTAACATGACACTTAAGTACTACTACAAGGGGAAGAAGAAAAGGCAAGGCTGCACACATTACAAACTGCCTCTATTCTCAGCTCCCAGGCTGAAATGTCAGAGCCATTCTTTCAGTGTGGAGGAGAGGGGTGGGGTGGAGGTGGGCTGGACAAAAGACTGGGGATTCGATGGTGATTTGTTGCATTTTCATTATAACTACTTTGATTGTGTGGGGGAGGTAATCATGGATCTAAACAGGCCCTGAGAGTGACTGTTTTCCAAGTGTGTAACCCAAAACGCTCTCCCCCTGACAAATGAAGCAGTGTTTTCTGCATGATAATCCCACCTGCTGACAAATCAAAGAAGGTTTCAAACATACACTTACTGCTTTTAAAGGAATCAATCCCAACAAGGAGGAAAACAGGGACAACAAACTGACTCAAAAGGACATGCTACAAAGTAGGCAAATGTTCAAAAGTGCTTCCTTTCAGGCACTGAAGCAGGAGTTAGTAGCTACTATCAGCGCAACTTTTTTTTTTTTCTTTTTTTACCCCCCAACTCTGTTGCACTGGCACATCTACGGAAGTCAAGGAGTAACGCTGTGGTTGTGTGACAGATCTGTCATCATACCATGTAATTGCAAAATATGAGATAATCCAAAGATTTGGTGATGCATTTGCAAGTCACTGCCACCTGTTCTTCAGTGGCACTTTGGCAATTTAGCAGAATACATGCACTTCAAGTCAAGTCAAGTCAAATCATTTTTTTTTTTTACTGTAAGTTCTCTATAAGAAATATAACACTTCATAACAAACATGGCGATGTAATACAGTATGCAATAAAATAAAACACCAGCAAACAAAACAGAGCAGAAGACAAATAATTGGCACATGGGAGAGGCATAAGAAGTGTACTTAAAGGTATAGTTCACCCATTTTGAAAAACATGATATTATTTCTCTTCCCCTCTAGCTGTTGTGTAGGACAGTAGTGCTGCTCTCTTCCTCTCACTGTTACTGAGTGCTGGATACTGGCTGGATGCTCCACATGCTAACTGTTAGCCTCCTGCCATTGAGGTGCACTTCCCCCCAGCTAACATTCTGAAAAATAACTGGATCAATCCAACAAAACAAAATTTGAGTTTGACAATGTGCAGCAGAATTTCTACTGCCCAAAATGGCATTACAAAAAAACTCAGTAACCCAGTTAGCTGGGGGAAGTCTACCTTTAATGGAAGGAGCAGTTAGCATTTGGAGCATCCAGCCAGAAAACAGCATCACTACTGTCCTATATAACAGTTGACAGGGGAATAGTTCACTCATTTCACCTATAATGATTCACAATAATAGTTTGCCCATTTTTCAAAATGGCTTAACTATTCCTTTAACCTAAGCGTTTTCGAGCTATTCCTTTCACCTAGAGTAGGCAGCACCACCAACTTTCGACCCTCAGTGCTACAAGGAAAACCTTCTGAAGAAACAAATGGAGCAAAGTTTTGGCGAGCCCACTGGCAGAGGGAACCCTCGCCATGACAGCTGAGCGTGCAACAAAATGACTGCAGGTCATTTTTAGTACAAACTGCAGTGAGGCAGAAACTCTAATCCAGAGTTGCTGCAACTCCTGTTTATGTACAAATTACATCACAGCGACAAACATTTTGACTGGACACAGCAGGATATCGTGAATATTAAGAATAAGATTTGGCTTGCACCGTTGATACAGTTCACTTTCTCCAATATTGTCTTTCCCTTGTGACCTCCAGAGGCTGGGCGAAACAAAGCTCTACTATATTCTGCTAGTGTGTCATACATTGTACATCATCACAACAAATAGAATATGCACAAAGAAAAACAGCCGAGGGAGGGGATATTTGAACCGAGACAGACTTGTCATGCGATTGGACCGGGTCCATTTCAGCCAGATAACAATGCCGGCCAGGGAACAGTTTGCCTGTCAGGCCACTTAGGCTCAGCAGACAAAGAGGTGAAACAAATCCTGCAGGCTACAAAGCTGAAATCCCTCCTAGCCCAGACAGGAGCCTCCTCCCTGTGCACTCTGCTGGCAGCCGCCACTCTATTAAAAAGCTGCTGTTAATTATACCCGGATTGTGAGGCGCTCGGGTCCGTGCTGGTTAGCAGCTATCCATCACTCCCACCCTTACCGCCGCCCCACTCCCACCCCACTGCCCTATTACACATGAGTATGGTGGACAGTGGACGACCTGACTGCTACCTAACAAGATTTGAAAGTTTGAGCTCTACCACAGCCACAGCTCCATCATTACTTTCAGTTAGTAACACAGTCCAAATATTTATTTGCTTGTCACAGGTAACTAGTATAAGCCATACAACAATAAGCAGTTACGCCAAAACATTATCAATTCACCAAAACCTCAAAGTGACAATAAAACATTTTCATCATGCCTGCTAAAACTCCATATAACACAGTTTACCATATACTGTGCACCTGTTTAATAATAAAAGTCCCATGAAATTTGCAAATATTTTGAATATAAATTCCTGGACCCCTCCTAGAGAATGGTATATTTTTAATGGTTATTTCATAACCTTCCAGTAGCAACGTGCAAGTTCAAATCCTGATTAAGAGCCACATAGGATCAAACCGTTGATCTGATTTATCATTAAACTATGGGAGCGAGATTTTTCCATAGAGTGCTGACTACATTTATTTGGACATTCAAAACACTGGTGACAGATAAAAGATTTTTTTTAAATGCACCCACCCCCCACCCCCCAGCCCTGTTGAATGGTGATAGAGACGCACTACAGAAGAGCGGTGCAAGCTCTGCTCGCTTTCCCTGTAAGACACCATGTTGGATTATTCATTTTGAAGGATCCAGAATGTAAGAAGCTGAAGATCATAAGCTGTCATTTTCCATATTGTTTCTGGTCCAACCCACCTCACATTTGGATGCGTCCTGCCCCATAATACTATTTCAACTGAAAATACATCAAATTACGGAGGCAAGACAAGTGACTTTAAAGGGAACACAGTGATGCAAAAAAGTAAAAACCTCACCTCACAAAGACTACAAATTAAAAGAGTGAAAATAATTTTTTTCCAAAAAAAAAAAAAAAAAAAAGATAATGTTTTACTTGACGCCTTTGTACTTGCATCCTGCTGGCTGGCACTTTCCTGATTGAGGCTGGGTTTTGTTTAATTAATTTCAGGCTTGATGGAATGACTGGAGCTTATGCCTCTGGCACCGGGCTGACACACCAGCCCTTTAAGCCTCAAACTCATTGCCATAATGTGCCTGAGGAAAACCCTGCAGAGAGAGGAGCAACCAGCAGGCCTTCGATCTTATCACTGCCAAGGCCACTCCTGCCTGATTTAGACCCTGGTAAGGCGACACCAGCGTTGTGGAGATGAGCCGATGGGTGTCTATGCTTTGTCATTGATTAATATGGAAAGTTTCAGTTGATATACACACACAAACACACCCCTGTTTGTACCTGTCAAACTGCTTTTGGTTAAACCTTACATATGATCAAAAGGATGTTTGCTGCCTCACTGAATCGATCCTTTTCCAATCTGAGAAAAATAGGGATTTCTCTGGGCTTAGTCTGGTTGTGGCAAATCCAAATATCTTAATGCCTATGAAAATTAGTAAAACTCAATCAACACATGCATTAAACTGTGAGTCTACACGCCCATAAAGCTGTTTAATGGCAGCATGTTAGCTAAAATACTGCTGATCCAGTCACCCATTTGATTTGGGTACTATCCCATTTTTCTGTCAACAGATATCCCTGTACTTGGGAATTGTACATTAAACATTATTTGACTCTGTATTCAAACCAAGCATGACTTGTATAAATGCTGTTAAACTAAAGTCCAAGCCGTCCATGTACATTGCCGGCCTGTGGAGAAAGCTTTGCAGTGGAAAATATTGACATATAGCACTGGCTCCTTTTTCTGAAGTGATGAAAAGAGATGGACAGCTTTGAGCAGCACAAATGGGGAGAAAATACTATAAATATGAAATCCATTACATTTGGGAGAATTTAATTCAGGGCAAATAATTTGAGAGATGAGCTGCCGCTGAAACGACGGTCTTAATGGACAGGTGTCCACTTAAAATCTCTGGCAAAGCCGAGACTAATGGATTGCTTTATATGCAGCACATTCAGAGAATGGAAAAGGGATTGGGAGAGCTTAAGCGCCTGAAGCACCCTGGATGCACAGGCTTCCTGCATAAATATGCCGGTTTAATTTCCACAACTCGTGCGTTTGTCAGATGTACCCTTTTTCCAGCTCTGTATTTCAGGACAACGAAAATTAACCCTGCTGTCACACAGGTGAGGGAACACACAGTGCATTAACATTATAGGAAGATGACCATTCAGCTGTGTGTGTATGTGTATGTGTGTGTGTGTGTGTGTGTGTGTTGTCTGGCTCGGCCTCACACATGACAGAGCAGCTGTGGAGCGTGTGTTTCTCAATTGGTCATTTGATTGGAACTTTGCGTGGTTCATTTGATCGCTCACCAGCGTGTTGATGAAGTGGACTGACCCGAGGGCTCCCAGTGACTGACAGCTCTCGTTGACACTAATATTTTCATGGAGCTGCTTTGATATCAAGGTGCTGTCTATTTTAACTGGCCAGTGCTGTAACTCGCCCACACACAGCCAATGCACATTGACCAATGTGCGTGCATGCACACACAAATACAACTATGAATACAAATCTTTATTGCCCACCAAGTGGGAATTTGCCTTTGGCGTCACAATGTAAAAAAACATAGAACCGAAAGACATAAATAACATATACCAATAGATACCCAGGGCATACTTCATCAAAATACAAAATTTACTCCTTAATGTGAAAAAAGGGCAACAAACAGCAAATTATACTTAAAACATGAGATTAGAAAGGTGAACAAATGTTGCAGAAAATCTCATGGTACCATCTTTCCTAGTTTCCAGTAACAATCCTTATAGCACTTGGGACAAATATGTTAAATATTTTTGCCCTGGCTACTCTATACCTGCTCCCTGAGGGTCACACTTCAAATTCACTATGCAGGGGGTGGGAGGGGTCCTTCATAATTTTGTTGCCTTCATCTTTGATATATAGACCTGTATTTTGGAAGCCATGCTATCTAATTTTCTGCAGCTTATTCTTACTCTTTAATATTCAAATTCCTAAACTACATAACCATGTTAAATGATTAAATACTTTCAGTGAGGTTCTTATATACTGCCTTCAAAGTATTCCAAAGTAGGCTCATTCTGAAATTATTGATCTTTTTAATGGAGTTGTTTGTGAGCACTTTTAAAAACTGAAATCAGGTGTACCCACGTACATTAGCGTTGTTATGGGAGATTACAAAAGTAATGTGTATGAAATACGCCACGCTATAGACAGTATAGATGTGCATTGCATTTAGTTCAAAGTATTAACATGAATTCAAAGATAATTCACCAGTAGTTGCCCACTGTACAGCACAAATCCCCTCAATACACTTTTACAGCTCAGTCAGACTGAAAAAAGCAAACGGCAATTCTCATATGCATCTCACTGTCATTCTATAAAAATTCTTGTAAAAGACGGTGGATGGCACAAGTGTTAGATTCCCACCAGGTTGACAATGGCCTGAAATTCAATTCAATTATTCCCCATAGTAACGGTCAGAGAAAAGAGGCTGGAATGGGGGGATGGAGCCATGCTGTCACTGTCTTTCCCCCCTAAAGACTGCTGTCCATATAACCTTGTATGTTTCATCTATCTATCTATATCTCTCTCTCTCTATATATATATATCTATATACCTATATATATATATATATATAGGCTAATTACATGCTTGTAATACTCCTTTTAAGTGCAGACAATACAGTAAGTATGTCTGCACTCTAATCTGCCATGCAGTGAAATCAAATGGGAGATACAGCCTGAAGAAGCTGCGGTACAAGCTCTGCTCCTCCATGGCAGTGTGCAGGAGCGGCCGGAGAGCAGAGCTGATTGGGCTTTGGGCTGTCGTCATCATGCACCCTAGATTTAATGTGCAGTACATATAGAAGATATACATATCCATCAATCAACCTAACACAGTCATGAAACTACTCGTATCCTGAATAGATATTAATATACTCCTCAACATTTTAATAAATCAAAAAAGTGAGGTTATCTCATGGTGTCATCTAGTGGTTGTGCCGTCTTACTGCAAAAAAGAAAAGAAAATACAATAGAATTGAATAAAAGAAAATAAAACAAAGGGCCAGGATATGAAGGACAGGAGTGGCAGAGTGGCCATACTGCTTCAGTGTGGACTTTTATGAACTGAAGGGAAGCAGGTTCATGTATCATCTACAGGTACAGGTTAGGGACTGTCAAATGTTTTCATGTTGGACGCCCTATTTAGATTCATGGACCCCCATTTAAAGTCCTACCGTCCAATATGAGAAGGCTAATTTAGCTTGTCATGGCAGAACTGTCTCAGAAAAAAGTTGTGTCCTTCCAGCAGTCTGTCCTGATCTGTACAGAACCCCTCACAAGTAAGAGTGCTATGGCCTTCATCGACTACCAAGGACAATCTGGGACTTTCCACAGGTTAGGTCATAAACTGTGAAATTCAGGGGCTGCTTTTTGTTTCCTTTTACACAATCTGAAGAGCCAAATGTGCAAGGTCTGCCTCATTAAAAATCTTTGTTTTAATCTTTTTGGAGTCTTGCTTTATTTTTGGCTGAGTTTACCGGGACATTGGCGGTGCTCTGGCTAAGGTGCTAGAGAGGCACTCAAGGTGTTGTATTCTCCTTAACTAATGCTAAGGGTGCGCACCTCTTCATTTATTTTGCCGTTTGTTGTTGCAGTTTTTAATTGGTGGTGGCTGTTTTTTTTTTTTAGCCCTCCAATGCCAACCCTGTCTCCTAAAAATTGTGTCCCCATACAACTAAACTGCATGCTTAATTACAGTTAGAGGTATTTTGTTGCGGATTACATTTGTTTCTGACGAATCACAAATACCCTTCTAATCAACATATCTTGCATTATCTGGCTTTTTAGTCATTTTCATTGCTTTAGCCACCAAAAGTACCTGGTTAAGGTTAGGGGAAATTTAAGGTTTAGGCATAGAAAACACTTGGTTACAGCAATGTAACCTAGTAACCCCATCTGCCACCCCACTTGCCTGCAACTACAGGATTACACACTTTCTTGTGATAAGATAAGATAAGATAAGATAAGATATTCCTTTATTAGTCCCACGATGGGGAAATTTCACGTATTACAGCAGCAAAGTGGATAGCAAAATATGAAACATAATTTACAGAGTGGATAGCAAAATATGAAACATAATTTACACTATAAACAGTATAAACAGATAATAAGTACCAAATACAGTGATACATTACAAACAATCATAATGCACAACAAAAATATGTTCCCCTCAGTTTAGTTGTATGAGAATATATTTTAGGAAATAAGGCTCCTAGTGCTCATGTTTGAGGAACTGTTGCCAAGTCAATGCTTGACCCATCAAGATTGACAGCACTGTTCACTCCTCCTAAAGGTCAATTCATGCTTCTTGCAGACTGTCCAACTCAGTAGCAGTATAACACTATTGCGACTATGTGCAGAGGGGCCTTGAGGGTCTCAGCTCTGAGTTTGAACCTCAGGACCACAGAGCCCATGTTGCAATGACAGAGGGAACGTTTCACTCTGTCCAATTTCAAGTCATCTAAACACAACAGTGCTGCTGCTTTTAGGAAAACTAATGTGGACGACTTTATTACGGTGATGGAATACTGGTGTGAAGAAAGTCTGAAGTCTCTGAAAGTTCATTTTCATATCGTAGTGAAATGAAAGGAAACCAATGGCTGGATAAAAGCTAAAATATGGCTGCTTGCTTCGGGAAAACAGTAGCAGAAACACAGCAGTATAGTATACATATTTTCGTAGATATTTCACTTTACATTCATTGCTCTACAATTAGTTTCCCCAAAAGCAGTAGCACTGTGTTTGGATGACTTGAAATTGGACAGAGTGAAACGGCCCCTCCACAGGAATATAGCTCCTGTAATGTTTGCTTTATCAGTTCCATGGTTTTATTAGCCACAGCAGCGGGACATTATAAGGTGGGTGTGTCAGGCAAAAAAAAAAAAAAAAAAAAATCAAATTTGAAAATTGAGGGATTTCGATTTTTATATGTTATATTTTGTCTTTAGTACCCTCGTACAATTTACAAAATGGTTCGTTGCAATGTAAAATGTGGGGAAATTGTAGTAAACAGGCCAAACATGCAAAATCACTGGTATGGTCCTTTAGAATGGTAAGATTTTGATTGAAATGAATGATCTCATCATTCAATGGACTTTGGAGCACCACTGGAGGAGGCTATCATATGCTAGTGGTGTGTTGGGTCCTCTGCTGTGTTTTTGCGCCCTCTGTGTCCCTCTCCTCTCCCGCTCTTTGTAAGCGTTCAGGAGATGATAGGTCATGTCACCAACAAATAAAAGGTCCTACTGTTTCTTCACCTTCCAGCCCCCTTCGTTTGATGGTCGCCTTGTTGCCGGGTCATGGTGTCACCGAGGACCAGGGCTGACATGTCTCAGAGGAAAGGCACTACTGACCTTTCCCATTCATCCTCTATCTGTTTCTCTGGCTTGGCCTGGGAGGGGGGTAGTAGTAGTATAGTTAAGGGACATGCAGGCATCAGCCTTCCTCTGAGAGTCTCCATCAAGAAGTGCAGCAGGCTGAATCCTCACGCATGGCATAGCAGCACTCAGGGCATCCGACCAGCTCCAGCTGACATGCTAACAATTTTATTATAGATGGCAGCAGGAGGACAGAGAAGTAGAGATGCAGTTAACCTGGCCTTCCCCTCTTGCCTCTTCCTCCACCCTGTATTTCCTCTCTTGTGAAATGTGGACTTAAAATATAGAAAGGAAGAGTGGAAGGGGGGAGGAAGGAAGGATGTGTGTGTGTGTGGGGGGAGGGGGGTGACTGTAGGAAAGACATGAAGGAGCAAGAAAATGTGTTGAGACAGAGGGGGCAGGTGGAGGAGAGAGAGAGAGAGAGAGATACCTATAGAAGAGGGGAAAAAGTGATGAAATAAAACAGAGGTCACCAAGAACCAAAGAACACACTCCAGTTTGCTTTTTGGTTAGAAAACTCTCAGGATAAATCAGACACGCGGATAAGCTGTGAATCTAGTCTGGCAAAAATCCTCTCTCTGTCGCATTGGCACGTACATGTACCAGCCACTCCTCAATCCATGTGCAAACACAGAGGTCCAGAAATATGTAAAAAATAATAATAAATATATAAGCCTAGTAAGAGAGACAAAAGGAGGCTTGCAGACTCTTGGATGCTTGTCCACCAGTACATTATGATGCTGGCTGAGGTGAAGATGGCAGTCATGTAATTATCCATGAGTGGCATGAAAAAATCATTGGGTAGGTCTTGTGGAGTTCTCTGTAATGTTGAATGGTTCCTAGCACTTCAAGTAGAATGTCTACCCACAGCACATGAGCTACACAGATTTGCATGGTCCCTGCAGGAAGTAGGGCTATATTAAAGGGGCACATAGCTGTTTGATGATTTTATTGTTGTAGTGTGTCTGATGCTTTCTTAGGTGTGTGCACTCATTAATATTATATTTGGGTGCTTTTTTTTTTTCATCTGAGGCCTAGCAAGCTAGCTATCTAGTAGCTTCTGTGATGCTAGCTCAAACAAACATGGCCTATTTATCTGGCCTGTAGCTTAAATATACATGGACCAACCATTACAAACGTTTATATACAGTTATTTCCTTTTTGTCTAAACAATCAATATTCAGAAATGGTGAGATTATTATCTATGTAATGTCATGTTGGCCATTTGAGGTTGATAGTTAAACAGGTAAGCATAATTTCATCTCATTTTGATTTGATCGCTATAGCTCAAATACACACAGAGTTTATGCTGATTGTGTTTTAACAAAATCACTCAGGCTCACTATTCAGTGTTTAGCAAATCAAACTTATATTTTCACTGGTATGACATAATAATTACCAATCAGAATGATGCACTGATCTACTAAACAATTTTGACCAGCTGTAATTACATTTTAACAAGTTAAATTTTGTTTTTGATTTAGAGATTTCTGTACTATACTTTCTGTACCTTTTCTGTAGTCATTAAAAACAAGTTGGGAGACATCAAACTTTAATGAGACAAGTCAGAGTTTCTCTGTCAGAGATCTGAAACTTAGGCTTAACACCTCAAAATGTATATCAATAATAGTTAACAAATGTAATTTCAGATAGATAGATAGATAGATAGATAGACAGAATTTATTGTCTGACCCAGAAGGTGCCAGAAATTTGGGTTCACCAGTGTAAAAGTTTGCATTATTCGACAGACATCCACTATAGACATGTTAGTCTCCTTTTTCAATTAAATTAAATTGACCCCACATAATCAGTTTGCAATATTACCAATGTTTATGCCAATTTTTGTATCAATGCACACATATTTTACAGAACAGAACCAATGTGTTCGCAATTCCATTACTGTTACAGATTTCCTACTGGAATCATCACTAGTCAAAACTGATTTCCTGAATTACAAGTACATAATGATTAGCAACAGCTGCATTAAAGTTAACAATAAACAGCTTCAAACAAAGAATTATTACACATATCTTTGGAATTATTTTGCAATTATCTTGCAGTCAATTAGTCATGAATAAAATATAGATTTAATGAAAAAGATTTTTCACTGGTTGAACTGAACATTTAGAATTAACATTTTGATTGTTGGTGCATTTTATATATGCAGCATTTTCACTGGTGATAACAGGTTATTTATGTGTTCTACATAGTTATCATGAGTGAATAATGGAAAATTACATTATCAGTATGCTCAGTTGAAATTATAATAATCATTAATGGCATGAACAGGGGTAATAATAATAGTTCATGCAGTATGACTAAATGAGAATATTTTAATAATAAGGAAAAGTAACACGTTCACTAATTAGGATTGTGAGAATAGAGATCTCATTTATGTCTCCGTGTTTGATGCTTTATTTTTAGTTTCAAATATATAAAGCAAGAATGTCCATTTTGACAACATGACACTTTGACATGATTTTGTTATAGCTATTATTGATTCAAATTTAAACGAGTCCAAACGATGTTATGGATTTGATGATTAGAATTATGACTAAGTAAAAATGGCACCCATAAATCTCCACTGAGAGGACCTGAACAAATCATTTCAACTTGCGTTTCCATAAAATCTGAGATCTCTCTAGAGCCCACTGAGCCTTGCCGTGTCACAAAACTTATCAGCCAACATTAACTAACACACAATTGAAGCCTGAGTGGAGTCACATCAGCCATGTCAGCACAAACCTTCCTCAGGCAAACGGGACTCACACCACACTTCACCGGTCATCACCATAAACTCAAATGACCAAGGAGCAAAATACTTATATAGAACCAATTATATTAGCCATAATCGCCATCCTGTAAACAGTAATGCAGCGATGAATGTCCACTCAGCAATCACCCTGCAGCTGTATTTAATGAGCTTTATTGTTTTAGACGTCGAATTTTAACATCAATAAATCATTGCCACATTAATTGAAGGACATTAGGATAATAGCTCTGATCTTCTGGGTTGGGTTTGCTTCTGGGCACGGAGGGAGCTCACTTTACAGCAAACGCCAAACCATGTGCTCATCTGTTTACCTAATGCTACTAAGGTGTCACAATTTGGCAATGATATATTGATAGCAAAAAAAAAAATATATATATAGTAGCTTTACAGTAGGTTTTCCCTACAAGAGCATTCACATGTGTACATCCTGACCTATGAGGGTGTTAAAAGTGTCACATGATCCAAGCACTACTTCTTTGATACTAATTACATTCCTTTTTTTTTTTTTTTTTTTGGCACTTCCACTTTGGACAGTGACAGTAGAGATCAACTGGAAAGACAAGGTGGGATGACATGCAGCAAAGGGCTCAAGCTGGAACTGAACCTGGGCCGCTGCTGTAACGATACGCAGTTTCATTTAATTTATTTATTTTTTTTGTTTGTTTGTTTGTTTTTGTTTTATCAAAATTCAATCTGACAGTAGACCACACTCAAGACAAACCTGAGCAAATTCACTTGATTTCTTTCAAAACACGGGGGAAAAGGCAAATTAGGAAGAAGTGACACAGAAAAAGTAGAAAGAAACCAAAAGTACAAAAAAAAAAAAAAAAAAAAAAATCTGAACATTAGGGAGAAAAATGCCGAACAAAAAATTGCAAATTACAAGAAAAAATGATCTGAATATTAGCATACATGAAAATTTAAAATTGTTTAAAATCACAAAAAACATTGTAGAAAAAAAAGACAGAAAACTACTAAAAAAATATTTAAAATAAAGATAAATAAAGTGGATTTGTTGTGAGGGTGAGAAAAACTAAAATAATAATAATAATAATAATGAAACTAATTATGAATGTATTATGATACAATGTGTGTGCATCTCTCTCTGTGTGTGTGTGTGTGTGTGTGTGTGTGTGTGTGTGTGTCAAGATCAGTGGTGGGCTCCTGGTGATGCCACTTACCAAACACCAAGCACAGTTTGTCTGGCTGGAGTCTTTGACTGCATGTCTTCTGAAAAGGGCGTCCGAAATGCTGACATTGTGTTCAGCTCGCTCTTTTAAAAAAATGCTGCATCATTGCTAATCCTAATAAAGTGAATGACAAAACACAAATGATGACATGGCATATTTTGCATCCCACCCATTATGTGATCTTAACGGTAAGAGCCCCCCTCCCACCCCCCACCCCTCCCAGTGTAAACAGATACAAGAGACAACTGCTGTCTCAGTGACAGTAATTGTATCACAGATGCCTTTCATTATCAGGTTTTTAGATCATGTCAGCCAAGACAAGACAAATTCTGTGAAACCTACTGCTTCCTAAAGGAAATCCTAATGAGGCTCATCAAACTGCAGCAGAACGGAGAGGTGGTCCTTTTTCATCACGCAGAGATTCTGGTGGCAACATCCCTCTCTCGCTCTCTCTCCTGCACACACACACACACACACACCTACAAAAATACACCAACAGTTAGACACAAAACACCAATATAAATAAGAGAAAACCAGCAGGGAAGCAGTATTTTCGTGCCCGCTGGTAAGTGAATATAATTGCCCTCCAGCAGTTGGCAAGGATAATGTTATTATATGAGAATCAATATTGTAGTGTGGTGCAGCAACAACATAGAGGCACAAGGAAGCATTATCATAAGGAAAGCCCCTTGACAAATCTGATTAGCAGCCATTTGAGAGGCTGTTCCCAGAAGGACCTGCTGTCACGCTGACCCTGCTTAACCTCTTGATTTTCTGGGTTCAAGTCCAATTAACCTTTGGGACGAAGCAAGAGTGTCGCCACCAGTGCAGTCGATAGGAGCCCAATAGTAATCATTTCATTTTCTGGTTCATCAAAGGGGCCTGGGCCCCACCTCACTAATCTCAATCAAAGACACAGCCATTTGTCACTGTAGACACAACAAGAGTGTGACCAAGAGGCTGGTTAGAGCCGCGCTGCACGGTATGATCTACTGCTCTGTCTGCTGGACTGATTGACCTGCTGCTGGAAACACACCGGCTCGGTCAAATAGCTGGACAGCAGCAGCTCTCCTCACAAGTACATTTTTCAACAATTTCAAAAAATAAAAAAAATCAACGTTGAGGGTTCTTGTTGCTGAATGTTGTCCTTTGGGACATAGACTGAGTTCATATTACAGAAAGGTCCTAACTCGGGCATCCTGGCTCAGCTGTTTGGTAGCTATGGTGATTAAGGTTAAGACCTGGTTTAGGAAAACAGCCTTTAAAGATTAACAGGCAATTTTCTGTATACCGTTTTTTAAAAGGGAAAGGTCTATTCAAACCAAGTCTGAATTTTCAGCACGAAAAACATGAATGATAAGATTTGAATACATCTCCATGAACTTCTTCACACCGAGTCTGAAATACCACAGTCGCATCTGTTCGTTTTTGTTTTTTTTTCTTTCTTTTTTTTCTTTTTGGAAGCTGAAAGACAACTCAGCAACCAGCTTTTGGGGTCACGTGTCCAGAACCAGCATGGATGTGAAGCTGTTCATATCCTCCGTCTCCAAGAATGAAGAACTGTATGATAAAAAAAAGGGGGAACAAAAAGAACTAGTATGGTAAACAACTGCTGAGAAAATGGTTGAGTTTCTATTAAAAGGTCAGCTTTTCTTTATGGTGTCTATGCAGCTTTACCTGGGATAGGGAAGATAGCACACCAGCTTCTACTAGAAAATTTGCTCTGGAGTGGAGAGGCGGTTTCTTCCCTTTCATTTCAGCAGCCAAAAACAAACAAAAAAATAAACATACTATCTTGTTTTATCCTCTTTAATCTCATACAGAACAAATAAAATATCAAACCTTATTCTCCAAAAAGCTTATAACAGACCCGAAAAAATGTCTCAAATTATATATTTAGTTAGTAAGCATAATAGTGTAAGGACTTAATATAGTAAGAGAAAATGGAAAATTTTTCCAAAAGAGCGTATCTTTAATTGTCTCCACAAATCATCCACAACACAACATCATTTGCTAGTTAACACATGTAAAAGTTAATAACTGAAGCTGAATTGAATATTTAGCATTTCCTAAGCTGTGATAAGACAGGTTGAAGTAAGGTAAGATAGTATTCCTGAAGTTAGTTAAGATTTGCTTCTGTAATATGAAAACTGGGAGCCGACTTGTCCTGTCTCAAGATTTAAGATAGGGAGGTTTGTGTGATACAGCCCCTGCTCCCTGCAGCAGCCATGCTCAACCACTATCACCCTGAACCCAGCTGAGTCCTACTCACTCCAGCTGTTGCCTACTCAGATGCACTTCATACAAATGCAAGGAATGGAGCAAAACATTCAGTTCATTCTCTACTGCCAGTATATTAGAAACAGACACACACACACACACACACACACACACACACATATATATATATATAGATAGATAGATAGAGAGATAGATAGATAGATAGATCTATATCTATAGATAGATATAGATATATAGATATATAGATAAAATCATATTTAAAAGTAATATATTTAGACCACTTTAGCTTGAACAGGACAGTAACAGGACTGTCTGAGGCCCTCAGTGCTGTTGGACAAATGCCAGTTTTCTGGACACCAATCTCTCAGTCATATTTAGGCAGAATGGTCACAATGGCTGCCAAGGGTAAAGGGGAAAAATTAGGAAAAATAAAGGTAAAAGCACTGAACTCTTACTGCATTTCATACAGTCAAAATCACCATCTATCTTTGACATCTGTTTTGCTAATGTCAGTAGTTGTTTTTATTAAACATTACATGACATATATATATATACATCTATCTGTCTCTCAGCTGAGATTTCTCGACAGTGGGGTTACCAGTCTCCCTGATACAGTGTCGACTGTATCAGGTCAAGATAAATGCCTCAGTCCAAACAATGGATATGGCTTCAAGATGAAACCTGTGAGCCTCCCTTAAGGAAGGCAGTATCCCAGTGAAACCAAAGTGAAAGTGAAAGGACAGCTTGGCCCTGGTAAAGCCTGCTGGGTGGCTCTCAGCCTCGCTGGCTCTGAGACTCCAGACACTGTGATGGATTGATGATTGACCCCGGAGGTCAGCACAAATGCAGAAGTGCTGGGATCTAATTAGAGGCCCACTGGGGAGCTATATGAGTGGTAGATTAAAATTCAGGGGAAACAGGCTCGAAACAATAGGGCAGAGTGCTGAGTTTGGTTTGTGGGCAAAATAAAACTGGATTCCAGTATATTTTTTGAGTCTTACAGAGGCTGTGTATGTTTTGGTTGTAGTTGTGCATATGTCAGATTAAATAACCTGTCACCACAACTCTGATAATGTTCAAAATAATCGAGTCCTTTTAGCACAATAATAATTTAAAATTCAAAATGGACACTTTTTTGAAAACATTAACAATTCACTATGACCCAGAAGTTTTATATATATTAATTCAATACTACAGTCAGAAAAAATCTGCGGCATAGACAATTAGCTGATGCTTTATCCCAAGGTCTCACTCTGCAACCATCTGAGGCAGGAAATCTCAGTGTCACACTGTACTCTTGGACTACTTATGGACTAGAGTACTACTACTAGTACTACTATTATTAAGCTAACACTCCAAGCCTGAGTGTCTACTCATTCAGTGCAATTTTGTCCTCTGTTCCATGCTGTAGCACTATGAATAATTTCAGATAGGGGTCACCAGGCCAATTACATTAGCTTGTGCTTTTGAACCACAGCCATAATAATTACTTTTTCATAAACTTTGAAATGATATTGATGCTCGCCACTATTAGAGCTGCCATCTAAACACAGGTATTAGAGATGGTCATGAACATTATTATCCAACAGCAGGTTTAGGTGATTATTTTGGTGATGATGCCCTTCTAATATTTTGTTTTTCTAATAATTGTTGTTGTTGTTGTTGTTGTTGTTGTTGTTTCCTTATTTTACCACAACCAAAACCTTGGCTAAACCTAGCCCCAACTTTAAAAGGATAGTTCCCTCATTTTGAAAAAAGTGATATTATTTCCCTTCCCCCCTAGCTGTTCTGTAGTACAGTAGTGGTGCTCTCTTCCTCTCATTGTTACTGAGTGCTGGATACTGGCTGGATGCTCCAAATGCTAACTGTTAGCCTCCAGCCATTGAGCTGGACTTCCCCCCAGCTAACAGTCTTCTTTAATTCACTCAAAGAATGTTTAGCATCACTTTATAAGTGTTGTGTTCCAAAACTAAAATGCATACATGGTTTCATTCAAATTACTGTTTTTAATTATCTTTTATGTTATCAACATCCGGACAGATCCGGTAACTTCTGCACTTCTTGTATCCCTCCACACCAGAGGAGCAGCAGCCACCACAGAAACAGAACTAGATTGCTTGAGGTTGTTATCATTTGTTGTCTTCATTAAACAGAAGTACACATGTTGGAGGAGCTTTTTGGCTAGCTTTTTGTTTTCCCACACTCAGCTCTACCACACGTTTCACGTACCTTTCAGGCACCTGCCAGCCACCGTAGTAACTGAGGACCAGCGCAGAGAGCTGGGCCCGTGCAAGAAACTAGTTCTACTTTCTTATTTTATTTTTTAATTTTATATTTTTTCCATCATTTCAGTCTGTAAAAATTCTGAAAAACATCATCAAGCCCAGGCATTGCTTATTTTACAATTTGAGGGGTGGTTAAGGTGGTTATTTTCAAGCATGTTAGCCGGGGGGAAGTCCATTTCAATGGCAGGAGGCTAATTGTTAGGATCTGCAGCATCGAGTCAGTATCCAGCACTCAGTAATAATGAGAGAAAGATTGCATTATATGTCCTACATAACAGTCAGGAGGGAAGGGAAATAAAATAATATTTTTCAATATGGATGAACTATACCTTTAACCCCAACCCTTTCATGGTGGAGGAATGTAATCGTGGCATTGTTTGTGTCTGAAGCAGATATCCTCATTTCTGGGCTTGCTGTCATTTCACAAAGTTTCATGCGACTGTGTTAGATTTGTCCAGGGCTGACAAAAGGCTGCAGTCTCTCCCCAAACTGATGCAATCAGATTAAGAGTCCATCTGCCTGTGGCTGGACGGGCTTCCAGCATGTCTCGTCTCAGGGATGCTAATGCTGTGGCTCTATCACCACCAAGGCAAGGGGTCGTAAAGTCAATACAGAGGCTTGCTGGGTGTTAACAATGCACTGCTGTGAGAGTGAGAGGAGGCCGGCAGCAGGACGTACAGGCTTTGTTGTGCCACATGGCTTCCAGGCTGAATATGGGCCATGAGGGAGTTGTTCACCCAATTGTTCCTCTCTGGGTGACATGCACCCGCCTCCATGTCAGGTCTGTTTAAATAGCTGCACCCCCGCTCCCTGTTGACAGATGTATCTTTATGCAAGGATTTATTCCGTTTGTTTGGACGGGATTAGGATTATTTAGGCAGGATTAGTGTTGTTTTTTATGGATAATGTCATAGACTACCTCATGTCAAAGATGAGGACTCTGCAGGGCTACTGGCTGCTTATTTGATGTCTCTTTCTTTGAGCTTTTTGTTTGTCTCATACATGGGGAACTGGATTAAAGTGGTTCCATTATGTTAGGTGTAAATAACGATGGAAATTGACAATAAAAAATAATAAATAAATAAATAAATAAATAAAGATTTAAAAAATGAAGGGTTTTCCTTGTAAAACCTGTTTAAAGATGAACTGATCTATAACCTTAACACCTTATATCACAAATATATTGAGATTTATTTATTTATTAATTTATTGAGCCTGAATTAATTTTTTTCTGTAAACTCACATTGTATCAAGTCCAGGACAGCATTACAGTACAGTATAGTGCAGAGTGCCTGCACAGCACTGAAGGTTAAATAATGTCAATTGCCACGTAATTCCTAATTCCTATTCAACTTTAATGGACTTAATAACTTTGAAAATTTGATTTCCTGTGCTCATTGGAAATGCTGAAAAGAAGAGGAATAAATTATTCAAATGAAGTGTAAATATGCTGAGGCCCCTGTCAATTACATGTCAAGCTGTTACTGCATGATAATCTATAGAGATACTTGTGCATTGAATAGTAGTGGTAATCTATGCAGATGTCATGGAAATGTCATGGCTTTCAAGCAGTCATTTTTTAAACCACTTTTTGACATAACTGACAGTTTTGTGGAGGAAAGTAGGTTGAAGACTCGCACTGACTGTACCACTTGACTTTTCTCTTACACTATAATATGAGCATGTTTTGCCTATTATGCTCGATTTTATCCACAATCTTACAGTCTCAATACTTGATGGAAATAATGTTAAAAGGTCGAGTACAGTTAATTATTTATATGTCTGTATGTATAGCCTGCAGTTGTAGATCATCATGCAGTTTTAATAACTGAAGCACTAGATTCACATTTCCTAAAGTTTGAAATAAAAAAAACAACAACAACATGATGTAATGTAATATAATTTAGGTAACATGTATAATATAAAACTGATTAAAATTCAGCAATAGCTGCAGGTATCTCTTCCTCATGCATTTCACTAAGTGCTTCGCATTTGTAGCCTGTTAAGTCTGCCACCTGCCAAATGTTCACCTAAATCTACATCTTTAAATGACAATAACAAATTCTAGTGACTTTTCTTTCTTCCCTGTCTCTGTGCATGACAATGGCTCACTCTCTGACGAGCCTTTAAAACAACAAGTTACAAGCAGTCCCATCTGACGGCTCGGCCACCAGTCTTGTCTCCCCAGGTTTCTCCATGCTTGTCCTACGTCTTTATGCCCCCAGCCAGACCCACAAGCCACGTGTCTGTGGGCATTAGGAGATCCTACAACTGTTCATTTACCTCCAGCAGTCAGTTCCTTTAGCATCACAAAGACGGCACCATGTTCGATGTCACAGCTGATGTCGTAAAAGACAGTTGGGCCCCACAGCCTCTCAGTCTGACCATGTCAGGTTTAAATAATGACCTGCTGTTATCCTCAGCCACTCATATCTCGCTGAGAACTCCGGTTTATTCTCTGACCCCTGAACTTTGCGCCCGCTAACAAAAGCATGAATTACTCACTTCATTGATCCTCATTAATTCTCCTGAAATAAAACAAAAGATGCAGGCTATCTCTGTGTGTTCTGTTGGCAGCCACCATTAACCCTGCTAGTTGAGGAGGATCAACTGAGTCCTGAGCACATCATCTCCACTGAGCAAATAAGTGGACACTATAAAAATCAAGAGCGGATCCCAAAGGAGACCACCCCCCCACACACACACACATACACACACACCCCCCACACACACACCCCGGCCTGACCCCTGCTTGGGCAGCACGTAACATCTGACCTGCGGAGGAAATTTATCACAACATTTCAATTAGACACTGGCAAGTCTCCAAGGCAGGTGACTATCCAGCAGCTGCTTGACCTTGCTGCCAAGATTAGCTCGGCTTTCCAATATGATTCCAGTGATCCCACCCTCGGTGTGGTGCAGAAGTCAGCTTCCTCCCCTGGACACCTCCACATGATTGCCTTACCATACAGCTATTGTATTAAGAGGCTCCATAAGGAGATTGGTGGACCACACTGTGGGCACAGCTAGGTTGTGATAGGGTCTGTCCTTATGGTTTACTCATCCACCCCTTGTCATTCTTGTATTCATACACTCTACATGAAGGAATGATGAACACATATTTTCACATCAGTAAATGTCCATTCTAGTACTCTACTGATATCATGCAACTGTAAGTCAACCAACAGCCAGTTTCTGAAAGTTGTCTCATTTTGTCTTCTGAACATCTGTGAGCAGGCTCCGATCCTCCAGGAAACATGCTCTGCTGCTCTGGTTACATTCACAGGAGCAACTACAGCGACTACAAGCAGAAGAAATACAGTGCAGTCATGTTAGTGCCTGAGTGCAAAATACCATAGCTGACCACTTGTCACCAAAGGAAAAAAAAAACTGTGGAGTAACTGAGCTTTGCATTGAAATGTGGAACAAGGACCAGTCCGATTTTCCACATGGAAAAGTCACCTTAACCTTAACTGCACCTGCAAGAGTTAAAACCTTGATTTGCGAAGGCAGGGTCACCATGTAGACACGACCCCAAAATACCTGTGCATGATGTCACAGCAAAATGACGACAGCTAGCTAGCATTAGTGGCTAACGTTAGTCATCGTCATTGACTCTCATTAGTGAGTCATTTTCAGGGACAGGAACACATTCAACACAGAGGTGGGAACCTTCCAACACGGAAGTTGGAAGATCCATCAGTCAACGGGAACTCTTCACCATATGCTTGTTTTTTTTTTTTTTTTTTTTTTTTTTTGTATTTTTCTCTGCTGCCGTGGCTCTGTTCCCCTTCATAATCAACAGAACTTCCTCTTATCTTTTGTATTTTTTGGCTGGGAAGTCATCATTCGCATTAAAGTTTAAAAAAGAAAAAAAAATAGCCAAATGAACTGAACTGAATTTGATGGTGTGTTCTCATATAGTAGGCTAAACTCACAGAAGGCTTAAACCATGTTACTCACTGATGTTTCACATTTCACTTCATGTGTTCTCTGCAGCGAAGGTGCTCTATTTTGTGAAATCCAATCTTTAGACAATGATGAATATGGAATTCAAACATCACATAATTTGTCACTTTTGTGTTATTCCAAAATATTGAGCAACTCAAAGCTCATTTCAAAATTTGACTGAAATGATGTGTGTCAGGTTAGAGCCTTTCACAACAAAAACATGAAGAAACCTCCCTGGTTCCTATCAGACCTACAATCTAAGTTGCCAGGGAATGTCCCAAAACAGAGCAGTGTCAGGTTTCCCCTAACCAGGAAGAGGGCGTGGGGGTGGGGGAAACTGTTTCGGTAGGCTTTGACTGTGGTGAGGTGCAAATTTTTAACTTCCTTGGTCCAAGACGCCATCCTCTTCAGTCATCGCAGCCGAGGGAGGGCTGGCCGGAGGGCGAGGCTTGTCTCGTCCTGCCTGGGGATGCACAAACAGTGTCCTGGCCTTTCCCAATTGTTGTCTTTATCACGTGCCCGGCCTGCGATTGACAAGCAGACCATGGGTCGCTGATAGACGCTTCCTTTCAAAGACAGGAATAGTGAGGTCAGTGCTGTGTTATCGATAGAGACCTGGCCCGCACATTCTTTGGTTATCCAGTGTGTTGTGGCACACACCAAGGTGGGACGCTCAGTCCCCTCACTCAGCTGGCTCAGCAGGGCAGATGTGTGGTGTGTGCACTCATGCACCTTTTATAGCAGTAGCCCTCAGAGGCCCACTAGCCCCCAGATGGACTTTTCAAATGTATCTGTGTCTGACCAAAAAAAAAAGAAAAAAGAAAAAAAAAAGAAAAAAAAGTTACTTGGGCCTATGATTATTTTGTTTAGTGAATTTAAATGTAGAGAGTTTTAAAAAGTAATCTAAAAATAACACTAATACTAATAGCAAATAATAATAATTTTAAAAAAGCATTAAAAAAAAAAGTCCATCCTGGGTTTCAGTTAATAATGGATGACTGATTTGTTTTAACAATCTACCATTAACCATAGCTTAGTCTGTGCAATTCATTTTTCATTTCAGTGAAAACTTCTGGCTCTCTTACTCTCTCTTTCAATTTGAAAATGATTGATATGCTTGTTCAAAGAATAGAACCAGATCATCCATGCCTCATACAGAGAGAAGAGCCTCTCTGTCTCTTTCTCTACTTTAACATAGCCCACACTCTTGATTTATAACCTTGATTACTATTGATTGTCTGTAAGATTTTATTATAAAATCAATTGCTTATGGGAGCTGTGATATACTGATGTAATACGAGCCGAACGTTGTCACCAGGTAGCCCCTGCATGTGAATAAAAGGCAAGCAGAGATCATATGTTATTGATTTTTCTATTGATCTCTCTATCTCTCTGATAAGGTAATGACAACATATGCATACATATCATTCTACGGTGAGATGGCTATGTCCCTGCTTTTAGTTAATCACGGCCCAAATATCGTCTCAAGGCCCGGCCCAACGGCCAAAGTCATGCACTGAGTTACAAAAGACATCAGTTCAATTTGACTCATGATTCAGTGGTGGATGATTTGATTTCAGAGAATTTTCCCCCTTTTTGGAACGATTCAGCAATTCATTCCATTAATTGTTTTAGCCAATCAGTTTGGCTGAATCAGCAGAATTTATAATTGATGCACTGATGCAATTAATGAGTAAACTCCTAGTATTTACACAACAGAGCTTGAATTGTAGTAGAGTGGACTTTCCTATCCAAATTGACATTTGCAGCGTTGTTGTTGCAAAGAGCTGTGGCTGTTGCACCGGGCTAAGTGCCATTTTATTGTGAACTAGACAAGCAAACCGTTCAGTGTCCAGGACTCAGTTTGCTCACCATCCTCATTGGACACAGCATTAGCTTCACTGCCTCTGGGCCGGTACTGAGCTCAGAGGGAGTGCGGCATTATTAGCAGCAACCAGGGGTCTACCCGCATCATCTATATAAGGACATATCCCATCTACAAAGATATGTGCTTTCACATCAGTTTATAATTCTATCTTCATCATAAACTGTGGGCTGCATAACAGTGACAGTAGTAGCTGTTGTCCACTAGCAGTCCAGTTAGTCATATATATTTGAAATTGAATGTAGAGTAATGGCTTTGAAAAATCCATTACTCTTCATAATTATTTATACTGGTTCTTTGAAGTCCCTGATTTTTCTTCATGCACATCGGCTGCTGTAGATTATGTGATAATGTAACAAATAACAAGTAACATTCCCCAACACTGCCAGGGAAGTAGTGGCAGGTGAAGTGGACTTCACATTTTATTGTACAGAACAAAGCTGAGCATGTTTGTAGGCTGACATGCTTCTATGGAAGTCATATTAAGGGTATTTTCTATCAAAGGACAACTGTAAAGGTAGATTCATATGTTTCTGAAATGACAGTAGTTGTTGTTTTTTGTGTGACGCAGAGTGGAGGTCACATTTACCCACCTTTTATTCCCTCGTACGGCTCTGACCATGGCCATGTCAGAGAAGTGAAGGGCATATTTGTCACAAGCAGCACTTTAGACACGGTTTTGGCTCTTGCATCTGGGGTGATTCTCACAAGAATTGCAACACCTGAAGTGAGTCCTTGCAACACCGTGCTCAAATTTGTATTTATTCCAAGTCAATACGAAATGTGTTAACAAAGAGCGGTTCATGGCCTGATATGAAGGTGTGTGTTTCCACAAAGCCTTCTCAGCATCCTGAAGGTTATCTGCATGCTTTACTCACTGACACAAGTGGAAGCCACCTGCTGATGGGGGTGGGCTTTAGCACAATCCATTGTGAGATCAACTGAGTGCTTATTTCACACACAGGCACACACACACACACACACAGGCACACACACACACACACACACACACACTACAAATATTCAGAAAATTAGTCTTCTATTTATGTTGCTGTTTTCAAGGAAGGACACAGTGCATTTGATTTTGCAGCTTGGAATCTTTCCCAGAGAAGAAAGCCCCTCTGTCATACATAACAGCAGTGTGCTGTCAGTGGTTGTAGTAATGGTAATTGTAGAGGAACTGGTAACAGCTGTAGTTGTTGTTGCATTACACAAAAAAAAAAAAAAAAAAAAAAAAAAAAAAAAACATTCATAAGGTATGCATGTCAAGAAAATTAATTAAAGCAAAACTAGCCTCTGGTAGAGTGTTGGGTGTTATAGTTACCTGGGAGTCCACATGGAGGTAAAATCTCCTCTTTAGCTGCTCTGTGCTCCCCTGGGCTGCTAATCCACAATACTGGATTGCTATTTTTCCATTCACTTCCATAGCGAAACATCTCCCAAAATAACAGTTTAGGAACATAAATACACTCCAACAATGCAGATTATACCAATATAAATAAAGTCCCAGTACTCTTTTCATGTTTTTGAGGAAATTAAATAGTTCTTTCCATGGTATTTTTTCCCCCTATATGAAATGCAAAGTAGATCCAGCGGGTAGCATCTGCTGGTAACTTACGCATAATAACCTTGTTCTAGGAAGAAATGACCCAACAGTACCTTCACAAATCATTGCAATGACACAAAAAAAATCAAATAACACAAAAAATGGGTACCAGGATTTGTCATTTTTTATATTGGCATAAACCATATAGTTGGTGTTTGTATACCTTTCTTTGTTTTATTGTTTATTTGAGAATGGACCATGTACATTTAAAAAAAAAAATAATAATAATAATAAAAAAAAATACACCCGAGTTAGCCAAAAGGCTTGTTTTCATGGGCAGTTCCTATGTCAGATGTTGTTAGGCATCCTAGAATAACAAAATAATACAATATGTACAATATTCAAAAACATACCACATTGTGAGCATTTACAATACAGTTACACAGCAGGAGTGGATTAAATCCCACAGAATAACACTAGTGCACCAAAGTTAGTTAAAATGGTAATATAATAACATATAAATCATGCAACGCAGAGTCACAATGGGAACGGTAAAAATGGCAGTGCGAAAACATAAGACATATCAGCCAATCACACTTTCAGAATTTGTGTAGCCTCACATCTTTTTTTTTTTTTTTTTTTTTTTTTTCAAAACATTTAAAGTCTTTATTTGGCAAACTGGTGTTACTATGACATACAGTTTATTGTACAAGGCACTTCATGGGAAATTATTGAAAAGTAGCAGAGAAGATCAGTGGTACTGCAAGGCACAACTTTGAGGGTGTGAGAAACAGGGGGGACAAAAAGTGTTGCCAGGTGGATTTTCTGACGGTATGACTGTCATACACTGAATCAACAAGACTGAACAAATCAAGAAAGCTAATAAATAGAACAAACTTTGTATTTCAATATACCGCACTACTACTGATTTCCAGAAATCAGATTTTGGCTTAAGAGTATACTGTATTGGACAAAAGAAAAGAAAAAGAAAAAAGAGAAGAAAAAACATATTGTATAGCTGCAAAACTCCTGAAGAAACACTTAACACTTAAGGTAGCAGATATAAAGCTCATTGTATAGGATGGGCCACCTTAATACACAATAAAATATACCTGTATATACATTAAACGGTGGCAGTATCTAACTGAAACACGTTCAGATAGAGCATGTTAGACTGCATTACAAATATGCAATAAACTGCCCCAAAGAAAGCAAATTGTGTGGTTTTCAGTGCACAAAAGCAGCAGCCTACAGTAGTTTTTAAGGGAACATTTTCAGTGCACCCATTGATTAAATAACAGATGGGTTTGTTGTGTCATTAAAATAAAAAACTAAAAAGAATTTTGAGGCAGTGTATTCCAAAATTATGAACTTATCAAATTAATATGAAATTAATAATGAAAACATGTTTATATGCACTGGACAGTAACAAAGCATTCACAAGAAAAAAATAAAATAAATAAATAAAAATAAACCTGCCCATTGTTTAAGCACTCATTTTTGCAAGGCACTGGATGATTAGTGCTTTGATATCAACAACTCTCTAATAAGTGCAAGCAAAAACATCTTTGATATTTGCGACAGATCCAACAGACAACGACGCTGCAAACCCAGACAACCCCAGACCAAGCCTCTGTTATACTTTGCTCAGACTGAATATGAAGCAAATTTTTGCGTTGTGAATTCACGTGAATATGGCCGCAAATTTTTGAAAAATTTCATCTCACGTGAATATGCAAACGTTGCATGCTTGCATGTCATTTGAAACAAGGAAATTTCTGTCATTGGCATTGCCCAGCTGTCTCTTCACTTTATTTGCATTGACTTTGTATATTTAATCAAGCCGTGTCAGAAAAATGCATCATGTCTGGTCTGACCACACAGTTAGACTGCCAGACACCCCAGAATAAATACCTATAAAAACATGAATGCATACCTTTGCAAAACAATCTCTACAGCTCGACTGTGTTATGACTGTCAGCAGTTACACATGGCCATAAGGCAGAATGTGGAAACCTTCCTGTGTGGATAGCGCATGCACACAAGCCACAAGAAGTGAAAAGTGTCATTAACGCAGGGCTGAACATGCAACAGTGAACTGATAATGACAGTGCATATCACCACTCCAGGCCACTTCATTTCTGTGTATTTGTTCTCTCCACTATTGATCTATACATCAATAATGCAAATAGCTAGTGATGTGCACTTTGTGTCATCATCGTGCAGCGAGAGTCGGTCAATAAAGATGCTGCATCTCCATCCTTTTTTGCTTATTTGCCATATTATTTTCAATATTTTTAGTTGTTAGAACCCTTTTGCTGTAGATGAAAGTCCCAGTTCCATCTACTCTACTCTTAATCTAATCAACAATTTGGGATTAATATGATGCTGGAACCTCTACGACTGGTATGAATTAAGAAATCATGAATCAAGCAGTTTATAATTTGTCTGACATGGAGAGCAGTGTGCCACTGTGACATCTAAAAAGACTTTGTGATTCCCTTCACACATTTGACTTTGGTCACTATGGGGGCTCCCTTCATCTCTCAGCCCAATCAAAGTGCTTTATCCTCTTTGTCCATGTTGAAAGTGTTCCCCCTCCCCTCTTCCCTCAGAGATGAAAGGGGAGATTGGCAAGAGGGGAAGGTAACAGGAGTCCGTCTCCTCCCGTACAGAGAACAAAACATTTATTTGGAGGCCAGGATTCACTCCGTCAAGGGCACAAGATGGTACTGTATGAATGCATGCATGAGATACACCAAGATCCTGTACTGGTTAATCCATCCCTTCACTTCAGCTGTTTTGTGCACACGGTTTCATAATTTATGACCACTCATGACATACGTGACATATACTTATCTAACCCTTTGGAACCTGAGCAAGTTCACTTGATTCGCTTGAGATGTGATGAGCAAATTAGAGGAAAAAAATAGAAAAATTGGCAAACTACTGGGGAAAAAAATAGTTAAAATGACAAGAAAACTATTATTATTATAAATATATATTTTAAATTAACATGCAAGAAAATGACTAAAAAAATATCCCAAACATTTGCTTGAAATATTACAAGAAAAACAAATTAATATAATTCAAGTAAAGTCAAAAGATGTCAGGAATTTGATATACTTCAATTCCATCTGTATATTTCATTTTTATATTCATTACCATCTGTATATTTCACATCCCATATCTCTTTTTCTTAGGTTAGCCCTTATTGTATATTTTTAGTTTTTAGTCTTTATAGTCTTTATTGTAAATATTTAGTTAGTCTTTATAGTCTTTATTGTAAATATTTACCATTTATTCTGTTTTATTTAACTTTATTGTATGTTCTACTGTTGCTGCTGGAACACCAGCATTTCCCTGGTTGGGATCAATAAAGTCTATCTATCTATCTATCTATCTATCTATCTATCTATCTATCTATCGAATTTTGATAAGGTGTAACTGGTAAAGCTTCATCCATCAAGTTTTATTTCAGGTAAAAATTTCAGATGAGGTAACCAGATATTACCATCAACCATGCTGTAATGCAAGGTGTTATCACCAGATAGACTGATGTTACTGATTCTGTTTCTACTCCATCACTCAGTCTGAAATCTCCGTGTTAGCTGATTTCTGCGGGTGGAGAGGTCTGAATCCTGCAGACCAGTCACTAGCACCTGACGTGTCCCGCCGCTGTGATGTAGTTTCCAGTCGACAAATTAGCTGCTGGAGCCAACTTATACTGCAAATCAGTCTAACCCAGTGTTGGCACTTAGGCCAAGTCAGTTTGTGGGTGGAAGGTGTCATATCAAATGACAAATGAGATCTGTATTGCCAAAAAGCATATGGAAGATATTTGGGCAAACAATTCAGTGAGATCGGGCTAACTGGAACAAATCCTTTTCAACAGGATTTGTAGGAAGAAAACCCAGCAAGCACTGAGGGTGTTTACATGCACACCATATTCCGGTATTATTCGGAATATTCGCAATATTCCAGTTGCGCACGTGTCATGTAAACATGCACCGAACCCGATTAAGGTCATATTCCGGAGAGAATTCCAAATAAGATCCCTGGCATATGCCTGTTCCAACCGGAATATTGGGGCATGTAAACACCTTAGTCGGAAAATGCCCCGTACCGGAATATTCAGTCACGACTGCACATGCTCGATTCACAAGGAATTCTGGGGCGTCTTTGTTGCTATGGTTACTGCAAGCGGGGAAAACCATAGACATAATATACGTATATTACATCTATGGGGAAAACAACATGGTGAATATTGACCCGAACCGGAATATGGTGTGCATGTAAACGTAGTCAGTGACCTGATATTCAGATTCAACAATCATTCTGTTTCCACTCCATAATCACAATTAAAGGAGAGATGATGGTGACAAATCTGTTCTTTCTTTCAAGTACTAACAAGGCTTGTTGATAAATTAAGACATTTGCCAAAATGTTTTATTTAAAATGCCATTAGCAGCGTCTATATCTTTATCATCCATTCTCTCCGGGCAGTCAGTGTTAGCTAATACACTGTGAGCTCTCTGACTCTAGAACAACTTGATTACTGATTGGCTTGATCAGTTTTTCAACCAAGAAAACACAGTAACACCAAGCAACACCAGATCTACTGAATTGCTATAATTTCTTTAAAATGAACTATGCATTTCACAAGTCTGCAACCTGGCCCATTAACTGTAAGAAACTATGAGATATTGATTCGATCTGAGACTGAGGATATGTTATGTTTTATAACGGATTTGTCCTCCAAGCATTTCCTAAACCATGACTCATCATCTATTTGACTGAGTGTTAACTGGAAAACTGCAGTAGATACGGTGGTGAGGAAGGAAATAAACTACGTGTCACCATTCTCGTCCGGTAACGCCGGCACTGATTGCCACGTCGACTTCTGCTTCACTTTATGGAACCTGGAAGTGTGAAAAGGGTCTATTTCTTTCTTTCGCCACTTCACAGGACTCAAGTGTGTGTTGTAAACTGTATGCACACAAGTTAATATGTTGTCATCCCACATTACAGATGGCCACTGCCAGAGTGTGTTTGTCACCAGCAGCCACCTCATTATCCAGACAGAGGGGTTCAGGGCAGGGCTGCTCGGGGCGGGATAACCTCTGCACTTTACTACTCTCCGGCTGGGTTGGGTGTGTGTGTGTGTGTGTGAGTGTGTGTTTGTGGGCAATATGGTGTGGCTTTTGTCTGCAGAGGCCCCTGTTTGAGTGACGTGTAACCCCGATGGCGGGCTGAAGCAGATTGAATCTGTCAGGCTGTGTTAACCAATGATGAGGGCGAGCCACCTCTGGCAGCACACGGCAAATTTTTTATTTTTTTTTTTGCACGGGGACTCGTTCAATCTGCATTCAATCAATGAAAGTAATTTCTTGTTTGTTTTAGAATGCACATCGGAGGTGGGTGGCCGAGAGAAAAAAAAAAGGGGGGACTGTACATGACCCTAACCTCTGCTTCATCTGCCAGCCGTTCAGGAGGCCCGCCGTGGCAAATCATTTCAACTGGGTCGGACTAATGGAAAATAACCTCCCCCTCCTCCCGTGCAATGTCACGGCTCCATAACTGTTTCATAGGTGGATGTATTTATATTGACAACCTGCATTAACAAATAGTTTGTCTGCATGTGACATTGCCCGGGATGCGGCTGAGGCCAGCAGAGGGGCATTTCAGATGCGGCGGTGTCAGCTTTTACTCAGGAATATTCCTTAAACTTGTCTTAGGGTCAAATGAATCTATTCATCAATGCGAAATCACTCAGGTAAGCTGGATAGACATGGGTTGGGTGCTCATGGGCCTCTGTGAATAAAATGTGTGTGCGTGTGTGTGTGTGCTGGGGGCGACTATCAGTAATATTGTGAGTGGGCAGCAGTGACTTATGCAAGTTCAAGGACTTTATTGATCGGCGAGCTGGTCTTAATCAAAGCCTGTCTTCCCCAACCACTCCTGGTGATTAAATAAGTTGGACAGAGCTGACATAAAGTCTTTGACTGTTCCATCGCTTCTCAATCAGACCCGCTTCCCTCAGCATCTTCTAACTGGCTTTTGTTACGGTGGAGAAAATACAGAGAAGTGCACGAGACAAAAGAGACATACATATGGGGGAAAAGTGAGGCCGTTGATTGACAAATTATTTTCCCTCCCTTCACGTTTACTGTCATGTGGCGTTTTGTCAATGTAATTATTGTTATTGTATTATGATGGTTATGTATCTACAGTGGTGCTGCGTGACTTGTCTGTGGGTTTGAAAGAGTACAGTTCTCATCACGCACAAGATACGAGCAATGCCTCACATACACACACACACACACACAACAGCAGAGATGTAAGCAATGTGTGTAAAGACATAATGGTGCGGCGTGAAGATAGTCATTTGATGGTCTGCATGTGTCGCACTGAGCTTTGGCTGCTGGCTGACAGGAGGGATGCACCCTCCCATAAGACCGGCCGCAATAACAGCTCCCTGACACACACACACACACACACACACACACACACACACACACACACACACACTATTCAACCCAACCACAGCCCTCTCTACATGCCTAACCTTATTGCAGAATAACATTGTCATTAAGAATTATAAGGCTACTTCCTGCCATCTACCTTTTGTCCCTCCATCATTTGGTAGAGCATGTTACACTGCAAAAACGCAAAATCTTACCAAGATTATTTGTCTTATTTCAAGTCAAAAATGTCTTATTGCTAGTCAAAATATCTCATTACACTTAAAATAAGACATGATCACCTCAGAAGTAACTTGTTTTTAGACAATTGCCTCTTGTTTCAATTTGCTTGTTTCATTGGCAAAATTTGTTTCTTGTTTCTAGCTAATTTTCACTTATTTCAAGTGAATTTTCACTTTTTCCACTGGCAAATTTTGCCAATGAAACAAGCAAATTTTAAGTGTAA
This sequence comes from Myripristis murdjan, assembly GCF_902150065.1. NCBI lineage: Eukaryota > Metazoa > Chordata > Actinopteri > Holocentriformes > Holocentridae > Myripristis > Myripristis murdjan. The sequence continues at coordinate 3,823,321 of NC_043988.1, forward strand.
TGAGATATTTTGACTAGAAATAAGACATTTTTGACTTGAAATAAGACAAATAATCTTGGTAAGATTTTGCGTTTTTGCAGTGTCAGTTTTTTTTTTTTTTTTTTTTTTTTTTTAACATTTACTCTTTCCGTTTCAATTTCCAGTTCCACTTCTTTCATGACATGAGTCAAACGTCTCTCCACACAATACATACTCACCTCACTCATACTTTTTGTCAGACTACATTTCGGCAAATGCCTTCTGCCATTTTTGCTCCCCTCAAGGACTGGTTACCTGCATCAAAGCACTTGGACTACAACAGAAATAGAAACCAGGACACTTCAGAAACTAACATCTGCACTAACACTGCCTACAGATTTAATATAAGGAAACCGTTCATAGAGATTATTCAATTGCTCCAGGCAACATATCGTGAAATCTATTAGAGGGATTGCCATGAATTTTTGGCAATCCCTCTAATAGATCTGAACCCCGTCGGTTTTGGTGACATCATTTTCTCTGGTGTCACCTTCAGGCCAAAATGTCATCTTTCCAGGGGAGGGTGGGTTAAGATAATCCACACAAACAGCTGTGGGTGAGTGCCTTTCCTAACCAGCTTGGCAGGCATGAGATGTCCCCAGGACAGCACTAGCCACTGTGGAAAAAAAAAATGTAATTTCTTTGCTGAGTATGGAGACTGCTATGCAATGTCTGGTACTGAAAAATGATGAGTGATGTAGAGGCGAGTCCCAACCCTAAACTAATCTGTTAGTGAAGACAAGCAAGAATGCTGTCACTCTGGAGTGGATATCGTCTAGATTAGATCCATTCTGATTCTGGATCCAACTCTGCTGTGAACCTGCACTGAATCCTTTTCGTGGTGTGAGGTACAGGACAGAACTGGACTACCTTCAGTTCTGTTTACCTGAGTTTGAGCCACCACTGGTGCTGGGTTAGGGCATTCTTTGAGGCAGTGGCTCTCAAATGGGGGTACACATCCCAGATTTTACAATATTGATTTAAAAAACATGAGTCATCAATAATTCCTAATTCCTATTTAGCCTATCTGATAATAAGGTCGGTAAAAAATGTGAATGTGTGTTTGTGGTTTAAATCTGCTGCTGTGGTCATTGAACGAGGACGTTTGTTCACTATGACCGGAGAAACAAGACAAAAGAAAAAGGAAAAAGGATTAGTGGTTGAAACACAGCAGCGATACGGCAGAGAACAAGGAGGAGGAGGAGAAAAAGAGGCAAGAACAGAAACAACCAAATCTCTTTAGACACTGATGGAGCTGGGCTGCACCTCTGCAATAGAAGTTTTTTCTACCTTTTTTTTTTTTTTTTTTTGCACTGGTCAGGGGAAACTTGGCTGAGAAACATTCCCCAAAGCGGTACATTGTTTAAAAAAAGCCTGAGAGCCACTACTTCAAGCTTTACACCACATTGCTGTAGCTTGGACTTTATTTTGGTACCTGCTGACGAGCTCAACACTTATTTGACAATGTTCAATCAGTCTGTTGTTGAGTTGCTGCTGTGAGGAAAAGTGAGTTAGCGAGTCAATAACCGGAAGTGCCTGAGCAGAAGTCTCGCACAAAAAAATAAAATAGAAACAAACAAAAAAAAGTTGTTGCGTCCGTATTTTTACATTAAAAATAAGGTGAAAATGCTTCATCGTGTTAGACCAACATCCTCCCTTTCACCAAATTATTTTTGCAGAATGATCACATTCTCCTGTACCACTTGTGGGGTTTTTGTTTTGTTTTGTTTTTTGTGAAGTATGGTCACACCTTCATTTTTTTTTTTTTTTTTTACCCCAGTCTGTTCCTGCACCAGAGTTTGGATCGGGCCGCATATTTTTGTCTGAACCTGACCCACGGATTTAGCTTGTCCTCCATCGCTGGGTTACATTTACCGCCTGAAACAGCCTATGTGTTGCCTTCAGTGTCACGTAAACTCCAGCACTACAGTTGTCCCTCGCTATAACGCGGTTCACCTTTCGCGGCCTCGCAGTTTCGCGATTTTTTTTAGTGCAATTTTGCATGCTTTTTTTTTTTTTTTTTTTTTAACAGTGCATTGTGTTCTGCGTCCTGATTGGCTAAGGGAGAGCCTGCGCATTGTGTTCTGCTTCCTGATTGGCTAGGGGACTGTAGACCATTGTCAATCAATCTCCTCCGTGCCGTGTCTCCTGTACAGTACAGAATGCGTTCATTCTATAATACTGGACTTCTTTTTCTACGAAGGTTTGAACTTTGAGAGTTTAAACAAGAGAGAAAAGTGAGAAAATGTTAACGCCTGTCTGAGAAAAGTGTATAAAGTGTGTAGTGAGGAGTTTTACAGCCTTAAAACATCTAGAATAATTGTAAAAAATAAAGCTGACTACTTCGCGGATTTCGCCTATTGCGGGTTATTTTTAGAACGTAACTTCCGCGATAAACGAGGGACCACTGTATACAGGAAGGTGCCCAGAACAGACAGTAGATCCATCATGTCTCACTAAAATAATGGAGATGGAACCAAACCTGACCCAAACCCAAACACAATCTCTAAATGTTTGTCCGAACCCAGCCCGACCCATCGGGTGCAGACGGGTCCTGACAGGCTCGGGTCAGGTATCCACACTCTATCCTGCACCTACACAGTGCAGTGCAGCGATTAGCAGATTCAAAAGTCACATTTCTTAACGATATCCCGATTCTGGAAAATTTGGAACCGGTTCGAGCTCAGAACCAGTTCTCGATACCCAGCACTATACCGGAGGATCCTTTTTATCCTTGTAAGCACACTCAGTCCTGATAAGTCTAGAAATACAAGATTACACACACACACACACACTCGCACACACGCTCCTGCATGTGTGCAGGTATACTGTACATACACACACATAAACACATAGTGTTTCCTCTCAAGCCTCTCGTCTCTCCTTCTCTTCTTTGTTCTGGCTGCGAATCCAATCTCAGCTCAATCAGCACAAGTGGTCATGTTTCCTTCTCCCCGTTGCACTTTGCACACAGATGTTAAGCAAGAAATAAAGGTCATGCAAGCATTCAAGTGTTACTGATCTGTTTCCCCTTTTCATTCAGCGATGGAGGCCGATAGAGAGACGGGTTATCAGATAATTCAGGAGGAGAGATAAAGCGGGCCGAAGGTGTGGGCCGTGCTACGGTTGGATCTGATTAGATGCCCAACAAGTAAAATACTGGGGGTATTTCCACAATACCATCATCAGGCCGGCTTTGAAAGTTGAGACGTGATCTCCGAAGACGGGGAGCAGCAGGATGAGGCTGCAGGTTTGAATCCATGACAGCGTCCTCGCAGATAGGCATCAGCAGACTTTAAACATTTACAAAGACACACCTCTGTGATCTGATTTGCCCTGATAGGAAGATCAAGCGGCGTGAGATAAAAGTTATTCTGCATAAAGAATGTGTTGCTGTTTGATAGCTGATCTCATGAGGGCTCAACAGTACCTGCACATTTATGTACACAATGTGCATCGTGCTGCAACTGTAAGCTTTTGTGCATTTCAAAGAAACATCCGAGATGAGAATGTGCCGTTACCTGTCTGTTGAATAAATCTAAATGTGTGTGTGTGTGTGTGTGTGTGTGTGTGTGTGTGTGTGTACTAATACTATTATAATATTCTATGTATTCAGGATAAAATAAACTAATTCATTTTTGTTGTGGGAAAACAAACAAAAGAAAGCTGGCATTCTCAGCTCATATTAGACGTCAGAGGCGATTAAAATCAAGAGAAAAATACGACACATTGAACAAATATAATCTGCCAGCATTCATAAGTTCATGTTTACACTGTCGATAGGCATTTAAATGTTATCTTTTGGACACACTGTACATGTGGCTTTCCAAACATTGTAATCGCTCAAACTTCTAAAGGAATTCTTCTGATAAGTGTTTCCATTGTTTATGATAGGAAGATAATTATAATATCATCCAGTTTCAACAAAAACTATCCAATGCGGCGCTGATAAGGTTATCGTAAACCATTTCTCATGCGCAAAGCTCCCAGAGGTGCGAGGACAACGGACCTTTGTGGAGAGAGCCCATCTTGCCAGCTCTCCCGGTAACCTTGTGAAAACAAAATCAAAAATCAGTTTCAAATCATGATATGCGTTTAACTATTTTTCTCTGCTCCCAGTTGGCTGCACGCAAGGTCAAGCTAGTTCACAAGTGGCAGCTGAAGTCACGGCGTGACAGAGAGACAGGATACAGTGAGCTAATACAGAGAGAGAGAAGATACACCGCAAAACAAGATAAAGTGTGTTGGAGAGACGGCACGCACCATCTCAGCAGGGTTATACTTTCCTCAGATCACTTAACAGCGATATATGAACTACTTAGGGTCTACCACTTCAACAACATATTACTGGATTTAGTTCCATCTTTCGCTCCATTACTGGATTCCTGTTCCAGGCCAGGAATCCACTCTGCAATGTGCGTTGAACGCTGTGATATCAATGACGTAAGACAAGTATAGGTGCACGGCAAAATAGATTAGATAGTTTCATTATTGATTCACCACAATATTCTAAAGTTACTTTTAGAGCTCCTAAGCACCGTCTGAGAGGCCAAACGATCGCACAATGTCATTATGTTCTCATTTCAGAGCCCTTTTTAAGTCCTTCTGCATTATTTCTGAGAATATGCCAGCAAACAGATGAAAATAATGCATTTATGGTTGCAAAGTGGATCGGGAGGCCAATAAATTAGCCAGGGTATCAGTATGTCAGTGACATCTGTAACCTATACACAGTATATGGGCTCACACCATAGCAGTCACAAAGGACAACACTTGACATTTATTGCATTGTTTATCAGTGGATTAATCCATTGCACAAGTGTGAAATATATTTGAGAACAAAATGTGGAAAATAATGCAGCCTCTCAGATTTAGTGAAAATGGCAGTAAATGAAGTGTCTATTCCTGTTTCTTGTTCATCCAGTTCTTCAGCTCGTCTCTCGTGATGACAAAGACGGCGCGCAGAAAAGATGCTCGAGTCTCATTTCTGAACTGTTCTGAAGCAATTGGTCCTACTGTACATGGATTGATCTTTTCATTATGCTCCGATCGGCAGAAGCAAAAGGATCACTCTTTTCTTCACAGCAGGAGTTTCATGCAGAGTGGGTAGAGTTTCTGCAGCCCTTTCTTTCCTGTCACAATGGTAAGAAGTAGCTGTTCACAAAACAGCATTTCACCGTAGCGCGGCACTTACAGAGAAACCTGATCTGAATTTGTCTTCGGCACGCTGTAATACATTCTGATCACAGGATAGCAGCTGAGGTTTTTTTTCTTCCTACCATTCCTACCATTTCTCTTCCACCTCTACCGTGCAAAGGTGCCAGTTCAGTCAGCCTGATCAATTTAGTGACGCTTAAGCAAAAGATGAAATCATGTAGATTTTGCAATTCTGGTTAAGCTTAGAGAGACAAAGAGTATAACAGTTTTAAAGGGACCATAATACTGATCTACAAAATGTATACACTTCATGTTTCTGCTTTTCCCACAGCAGCAAGCAGCGATATTTTAGAACTCGCATATCATTTTTCCTCACTTTTATCAAGCTGTTGTTTTCCATTCATTCCACTACGATATGAAAATGAACTTGCAGAGACTTCAAACTTTCTCCACACCAGTTTTCCATCACTGTAATAAAGTCGTCCACATTAGTTTTCCCAAAAGCAGCAGCACTGTTGTGTTCTGATGACTTGAATGGCTTGAAATTTAAAATTGGGTTTGCTTTACACTGCCGGTTATCAGTTGTGTGGTTTATGGAAGGCTTTAGATGCAGAACATTATAAGGTGGCTGTTTCAACCAAAAATTCAAATTAGAGAATCGAGGGATTTTGACTATATGTTGTGAAATCTTTAGTACCTCAGCATGATTTGCAAAATGTTTTTTTTTGTTTTTGGTTTTTTTGGTTTTTTTCAATGTAAAATGTTGGGAAATTGTAGTAAACGGGCCAAAACATTCAAAATCAATAAGGTTGAAAGACGTCCACAATCAAGCCAAGGTGCAACTGACTTGCTGGCAGCGCCGGGTGCGTATAGAGACGTGCTGGACAAAGACTGCAACCTTGGCATTCAGTTCATAAGCCGCATTCAGCAGCCTTGCAGGCCCAGTTTGTGGTAGATAGCTTGCATTGTCCTAGCCATCTACTCTCACTGTTCTGGGGATAAAGCTATTCCTCTTCTAATGGATTCTGCTGGGTTTTGTATTGCTATTCAGCCTCAGTGAAAAGCCAGTGCCTGCTGAGGAACAATTCAGGTAAGAATGTGACATATCCAAATACCAGTTGCTTTTGAGTGGCGAGTAACATGTGCTATACACGCTCAGCATTCAGCGGACCCCATTTACGGAGCTTTCAGCTGCAGCCGCCCGGACTCACAGGTGTGGGAATCTACATATATTGTAGATCCCCGTGTGCAGCATGGAAACCTTCTTTCTTTAAATGAAATGATGATTTTGAGGAATTAGTTGACATATTTCTCATGAAGTCAGTGTGTGTGTGTGTGTGTGTGTGTGTGTGTGTGTGTGTGTGTGTGTGTGTGTGTGACAGAGAGATGTACATTAGCTTACAGTGCATTATTGTTGGGTGTATAATATCTGAGGGGGGCACATCAAAGGGGAAATGGTTCTTATCATCTCTAGTCTTCAACAGTGCCCTTCATATTTCAGTGCCCTTGTTGGAGTGGATGTGTCTCTTTCTGCTTGATCCACTGCAGGTACTGTCACTGAAATAGCTAGCTACCAGCATCAAAATCTCCACAAGCAGAGGCACAATGGTCAGACTACAAGCTTGAATACTTAAGTGGGGGGGGAGGCGGGGGGGGGGGGTGGAGGGAGGGGGAGGGCTCTTCAGTATCCATTCAAGCCCATCTCTGACATACTCCGTGGCCTTGAAGTCTCTATAGAGCGTGGCAGTGCTCTCTGGGCTTTGTTTACGGATCACGGCTTGTTTACTATGAAGCCCAGCGCCAACCCTGAAGAGATGTGGGCCCGAGATGTTTTATCTCTTGTCAGGGCCTGCTTCAATTAAATTAATGGAATCCATTCAGCTTCCCCTCTTTCCCTTTCCCTTTCAGGCCCCGGCCACGGAGAAGAGAATACATTAAAAAGATCTTAGAGCCTTAAGATGGTACATCATGGTATTAGCTCTGGCCAGTCATTTTCCTCGACCAGATTTAGTTCTTTTTCTTTCCCTTTGCTAAATGAAATAATCAATGAGATCTCCGGCTCGCCAGGAACGGCTCGTCTGTGCTGTGTGGCTGAAATGTAACATTGTGAAAGGCGGTTTTGATGTTTGCTCCAAACCTCTGTTTCACATACCTTTTATCACTTTATGAAAATTAATTTTGGGGGGTAATTTAGCAATAATGCGGTTAAAGTCTGAAAATCTGTTTTGACTGGGCTCTTTGTCTCAAACATGTCCGTCAAGTGAGAGATACTCCAGATAACCTGTGCAAACAGCTTGTTGTCTGGGTGCAAACAAGCTAATCTAAGCATATAGTATCACATGCATACATTTGCTTGAATGTGCTCATTAAAAAGGAGCACCGCCACACAAAGGCCTTTCATGTTGGTTTATAATTGTAATCACCTCAAATTCCAACACACGCTGTATCAGATCACAAACCACTGGGACCGTTGTGAGAAATGATGTATGAAAAAAACTGAGAAGCAGGGGAAGATAAGCACAAGTTTGTTTTGATAAGCTACCACTCCATTCCCACAGGCTGAGATAAGGACTGTGATGGAAAAAAAACGGAGCTCTAGAGCGGCAGTTGCAGTGTCTGACATCCTGCTGCCATCGGTTAATCATTAACATAGCTTAATTTCTTGCATGGGAACTAAAGTAGATAAGGAAGTCATAGCTACTGCTCCACTTTGATTTTTTTTATATCAAAGGTGTTTTACTGTGATTCTTGTCGAACAACACTATAATATATTAAAGCAGGGATTTTCAAACTATGGGTCCTGATCCCACTGGTGGGTCTCGGCATGGAAAAAGGTGGGTTGTAGGAAGATTGCATAAATGCATTTTTTTTTTTCTTTTTCTGAGTGACACAGGACAGAGCTTTTTTAAAAATGATGCAGCACAAACACAATTTCTACATCTTTCAGTCCTCATAAAGCACCGCTGAGCATCATGCCCTGCAAAAGTGACAATGCCTGGAGAATGGCAGCAGCTCTCTTAGCTATCTGACAAAATTAATAAACATTTCAAACTAGAGCAGCTGATGCACTGCATGGAAACAGTCAGGATAATACTCAACAAACAAAAGAGATGCCACATGGAAAGTATGGTGAATTGATCGGTAATAGACCTGATGGTGATGAAGACACCTTAATGTGCTCAAGTTGACATGTGTTAACACCATTCAAATGACGAGTTGTTCAACAAATAACAATTGCCTTATATGGAATGTAAGAATAATATTTTACATGTAATTATAATAAATATAGAGCTCATCCTATTGACGGAATGGGTTAGTTATAGATCTCACATGCTAAAAATGTACATTTTGGAGGCTTGTATAATGGTACAGTTCATGACTGATGGCATTGCTTGCTATTGTCACATTCACAGCATATGGTATTTACTGTAGGTATCTTATTGACTAAATTAGAATATCCATAGACATCTTATTGTAGGTACCAACATCCAACCTGTAAACAGCGTTCACGTCCACATCCACATCCAGCTTGTACTTACAACTAGGAATCTTGACTTTTTCCGAAAGCTCTGATATATCCAGCTAGGATGTAAATAATGCAAAAGTACCTGGAACATGGCAACTGTTAGACATAATTAAATCCAAACTTAATAGCACTTTAATCATGCAATCTTTTTCAGCCCTCAAAGCTGCTTCGCCTGTCATAAAACTGAGCATATTTCATCATATTAACAGTTGGATAGTGTTACATGTTGAAGAACTGTAATGTCAGCTTACTTAGTGTTCCTGTTCACTTATTTTGCTTTCCAACTGACAGGAACACTTACAAGTTATATTGATGAGAATCTTTCTGACTTCTACCCTCCATCCCATATGACATGAATGCGGCATAAAGCTCCGTATTTAGATGGAAGCCGTTGCTAGATACATCCTGGGATTCCCAAGGTATTCCCAGGAGGAGTTGGTGGATGTGGTGAAGGCCATCCATCAAAAAACTGATGGATGGCCTTTGCCAGCCCTCACCCACACATGGCATGCTAAGGATATAATCCTTAGCATGCCATGCTAATGAACAAACAGCTACTGTTAACAGGCTACAGTTTGTTGAAGCTAGAGCAAGTGCAGTAGAGTTAATCAGACAGGGGCAAGGTTAATAAAAACTGAGGTCATGTTCTCATTGGATTCCCCAACTCTTATGTGTAAAAGCAGACTAAGTATTTAATCCCTCCCCAGCAAAAACTGCTGGAGAAACCAACTGACAGGCCTCTCTCTGCATAGAAAGGACTTCAGATTCTCACATTTTAGTTTACTGTCCCTTTAAATCATACAACATAATTTGAAGACACGCGTTTCTTCAGGTTCCTGCTTTAACACAGTCAATGGTCAGTGACAATCAAATGGATTTGAGGAATGAGGATAGGAAAGCAGGTATTACCACAATCCCCGTCTTACCATCGGCGGTCTAATCGTAGCTCCAGTCCACTTCTGAATGGACAGACATGAAAATTACCTATCAGCTGTCAGGGGGAAATTACTGGCAAAGAATGTGTTATAGCTCTCGTATTCTCCTTCTGTCTTCCTTGTGTGTTGATATTACACCCTTCTGCTGAATAAATGCCCTCAAAAACCCAAGATTTGCCACCGCTAAAGTTCTGAAGCCCCGCGCATTGAAATTAGGGATGATTATGCTTGAGGAACAGCCAGGCAGGACTGGGAGGTGATTTTCTGTTGAAACATGACAGCATAAATACTTTGATAGTTCTGACTGAGTCTCATGTCGGCACAAACAACTGACATAGGATATACTTAGCCGCCTGATAAGCCTGCCAGACACATATAATTCCTCTGTCATCATTATCAGAGTCATCTATGATTCAAAACGGCAGCACCAATTTTAGATGCAGTTTGCTGGAGGGATTAATAAATACTAAACAAACATCACATGCACACATGGCTGTATATCATGCTCAGTCTGTCAATATGACAGTTTGGTGGAGGGCCTCCTCACTTTTTTTGCAGACTAGTGTATCCATGCATCATTGATGATTTAAATATACACTTACTTTGAACAAGCCACTCACCTGGCCACTGGGAAGTGAATGACAAGTGAGACAAACATCACAATACCCATCTGTTTTTTGGGTCTAACGTAAAGTCATTGTGTGCAGTTAATGAAATGTACAGATTTTCTCCAAATAAATCTTAACAGTATAAATATTCTGTTTTTGTATATTTGTAGAGCCAATTTATCTATTCATCCATCCATCTATCTATCTATCTTTTTGCTTGGTGTATCATTGCCTCTCCTTGTGTAGCAGTCACCATATTCATGGGATCCCAGAGAGAAAACCAACCTATAAATATGAATGAATAAAAAAAAAAAAAAATCATAATACAGTGGAAGCCTCGGGAAAGCTAAACCTGGACAAAGAGCTAAAATTACTAATTGGTTTACTGATCAGTTGTACTTTGTTCGATTGATTTGCAATTAATTCTGGTTTGTGGTGCATAAAAGACAGAGGCTGGCGCCAACCTTGGAGCTTGCGGATACCTTATACTCACTTAGAGGGTGAAGGGGGGAGAACATCAATACGTTGTTGTGAGTCTGGCCCGGGACTTGCGCTGATACTGTCTTCTTCATTTGTTGGGGCTATGAGGCAGAGTGTATGGAACGATACATTTTCTGGCCATTTTAAAAGGGAAGTGATGGATGATTTATCCTCTAAAGTGCAGGTGGGTGGTGTGTAACCCTGATCTGGCAGTGCCATTAGTATGATCTTATGCTTTGGGATACGCATAGTGGAGTTAATGTTTTATACTCCGCAGGGATGCATTATACAGAGCTGGGCAGTAAATATAGCCCCTTTTCCAATAATATCGCATATCACTGTATAAATACGTTGGTAGCCAATAAACATCCTTTCCAATAAGCATGGGGTGATTACATGAATTTCTCAGATAATATACAATTTCGTACAAATGAATGTGATTTTACATCAACACCACAGCACACAAGTGTTTCAATATCAAGAATGAAATAATAGGACAAAATCTTCTAAATACTGAGCTATCCTCCAGTATTTGGATCCAGAATAGTACCAAGACGAGACAGACAAGCCGGTGTGCTCGAAAAGTTTTTGCACTTGTAAACAATATGAACACCACCCTATTGAGAATGCTTGTTTTTTTGAGTGGCGGAGAACACTTGGAATATGCTAAAATGACTGGGACACAATGCACATCACTGGGAAGACAGGAGCTGAGGACTTACTCTTGCCGAATGGCTGGAGCTTGCAGCAAGGGCACGATTGTTCTTAATTTGTGGAAAACTGAATAGAATTAAGAGTTTGTCAAGGAGTTCAACAACATGAATTATGTTCATGTAAAAGAAGAGCACTGTGCATGAATAGTGAGAGAAATTGATTTCCCCACCTGGACAGGATTAAGTGGAGCAGACAGGACTGAGATAGGAATTAGTTTTACACTCAAATAGTCGATAATAGATAATAGTCGATAATAGATAAAGATAGTCGATAGTAGATAAATGGAACTGGAAACTACGAGGGGCAGATGAGCAGAGACGTTGCCCTTTAGCTCTGACTACACAGGTGCACTCTGCAACCCATGACAAGACATTTAACCAAACTTTTAACTTCCAGAAGTTTTTACACTAAATTTACTAAAAAATAATTATTCAACTTTTGTGCTGATTAATTGTTTTTTCTGCATTCTGCCTGCAAATGCTCCAGAGAGTTGCTTGCTCTTTGTGCATGCTCAAGATTTTTGTCGGTTAGGAGTTTCGTTTATTTATCTATTGTTGAATCATTTTGATATATCTTTAAGTGAACGCCCAGCTCTGGGCTGGGCTTGTTTACAGAGCAGTCCAACTTAAGCAAAACTTGCCGTACTAGCAATTTCATAAACAGCACAATGTCGCCAACAAATTTCTGCTGGTGTATTTTTTCATTTCTGGGTACAACATGACTGATGGGAGCTTCAGGCATTTTACCATCAGACACAGCAGGGATGCAAGTATGCTGCAGCGAGTCACAGCACGCACGGCGATAACATCAGTTTGACTGCTGTCATATTTCATCACTGCTTCATGTGTTGTTTGTTTGCCAGCTTCTCCAGTACTGTGGAATCAGTGGCTGCTGTTGACCATGAGCTCAACCCCTCAGCTCACATTTGCTCCTGCTTGTGCTTCATTTGTATAGGAGCCACGCACAATCACTTTACTTTCATCGCAAGGGGTCCTTCATTTTCATTTAAGGCTTCTGTCATATGGAGAAAAATGTAGTACCAAAAAAGTATAAATTTAGCATGCAGTGGCTAAACAGAAACAGATGAGTGGGGCTTAATAGTTAAAGTGGCAAGTGGCGATTTCCAGTTCTTCATCTTTTTTCCTTGAATTTTCTGTCAATTTAGTTTGTGCTCATGATAATGGCGCTCTTTTCTATGTTTAGCTATGGTGACTATCACTGCTCACGCTAAGGACTAATGAGTACCAAACCTCTCAAAAGCTTGAACTACATGATAGTGTATGCAGTATATATTATAATTATGTACATAGAATGAAGAGAAGAGAGAATGAAGAGAAGTGTTTGCATCCAACTGTTTATTTATGTTTGTAATATTGTGGCCAAAAGCCTTATGTTTAGCTTCAGTTAGTGAACTGTGACACACATCCAGTATCTTGATCATATCTATAATGGTGACAGCTCTGAGCCATTATGTTCTGCCTGAGAAAAATGGAGAAATTCAAACAGACTAAAATATATCTTGTCATCACTGAAGAAATGTAATGGTATCACTGACACACATCATTACTTTGTAACACCTTCATTTGAAGATGTCATGAGACTACCATCAATCCTCCGATTATCAAGCTGACCGATACCATTTTTCCAAAAAGTAAACAGCTGTTGTATTTTAAAGGAGTAGTGTTGACAGTCATGCAGTGATAAGACTGTGATGGTCTGGAGCAATCTGAGGGCCTCAGTGATGCAGTGCTAATTAAAGGGAGCGTAAAATGTATGACCTCTTGGAAGAGAAATCAATTGCAGAATCAATCAATCAATCAATCAAAATGTATTAATATATAATACACACTGATATAACTTGTATATAATAATTTATATAAACTAATATAACTATATTTGATATTATTTACTATGGCAGATACTTTTTTTTTAATTTATGTAGTCCAAAAAAAAGTATTAGAATTTATTCTGAAAAAAATGTTGAAAATAGGATTTTACCTTTCACTACATCCCTGATTATCATGAAAGTCATCCAAATGTGCAAAACCAGCTGAGAAATTTAAGACAAAAGATTAAAATTTTAAGTGAAAAGGGAAAAATGCGGAGGAAGCTTGTACACCTAAAAGTGTGGGCAGAGAGAAAATTCAAACTTTCCTTTTTTTTCCACTCTGTTTCTGAATGGCCCTAATGCCCTGCTACTGGAGGAAACAGAGATAAGGAAGTGAGAGAAAGGGAAGAGAGAGAAAAACTCTTGACCACAGATGCCTTCTGAGTCCAGACTGTTAGCTTTTTAGCGCCGGGCACGTAGTGATCTGGTTACCCAATGTGCCGCCACCACATTAGGAGACACGCTAGAAGCTTCCCCAGAGGGGCTGAAGAGCAGCTCCTCTGTCTCCAGCATGGCTGAGAGAAGGATCTATCTGTCATAGACGTCACTGTGTCTGACCCACCACCAGACCCCCTCCCCTCCCGACAATTCTTCAGTCCCAACCACAGCCTTCACAACTCACACACACCTGCTTAGTTGCTTACCCAGGGGTCCTTGAGGAGATTCCCGAGGTCCTTGAGAGTTTCCATGCATCTTTGATGAAGGTCCAGGAGGCCTTGAGGGGGTTTCCAGGTTTTCCCTACTCTGCTTTACAATCTGGTCCCAGGTATTTTGACCAACAAGGAACTGGTTCTGTTCCAGTGTGCAAGCCTAATTTTGAACCATTCTGAGCAGTTCAGTCAAAAATTAAAAGTTGGTTGCCAGCTGGATCGAAAAAATAGTAGGACCTGAAGTAGGAACAGTGACGACAACAAGAGTGGGTGTGGTTTAGATGGATACGATGGACATATTGAAAAGTGTGCAGTGGTCTGCTGAAGAGACAATTTGGACATCTCATGAATTTCAGTAAAATATGGAAATGAGGACTAGAAAAAGTAAACTGTATCTTGAAATTGTTGAAGAGTTGGCAAAGGCTGTGTTTGTTAGAAACCAGGACCAAATAGTTAAAAACCTAAAGGAGTAAAGAGACTCCAAAAGGACCTTGTGAAAAGTGGCAGTGGACAGCGCAATGTTGTGTAGTATTATGAAGCGTGCAGGGTCATAGACCAGCAGACTGGGGCTGAATTCAGACACAGCAATGCTGGAGTAAAACCTCCATTGCAGTTGTTCCACTCCAAACTGCTGCAAACATGGGCTGGTTTGCTTGTTAGCACCTTGGTTCCAATGGAGCAGTTCAGAAACTAGAACTGTTTTGGTCAAAAAAGTGGTCATTCTCAGACTGAGTCTGGAGATTCCCAAGTCACAGATTCACAGAGTTCCTGGAAGTTGTTCCAGAGGTCCTTGAGGAGGTTCCATGTTTCAATGAGCAGATTCCAGGTGTGAGTAATGAGATTGTTGGATTTATTAAACATTACCAGGGGAAACTGATGGCGTTTCAAATGTCGGCTAGGAGCTTCTAGGGGTCACTGATGAGGTGGCACAGTCCTTGAGGGTTTCCAAGGTCCTTGAGGAGATCACACTACTGCACCGGCTTACTCAGAAAGATAATCCTTGAGTAGGTTCAAGGGAAGTCCCTGTCCTTTTCTCTGGGATAATCTTCCCACTTCTGTTAGAAACACCCATTCTTTTGTTAGCTTAAAAAAAAACAACAACTCAGAGCCCACCTTTTTTCTTTTACACATTTGTCTCCTCAGCAGTCTGGATTACTTTGGAAGAAATCTTACAGAACTGCAGTGCCTTCAGCAGATCCATTCATAAATCAACAGAGGGTTGTGCTATGTCATTTTTGTTTTGCTTACGAGCAGTGGAAGCAAGTGAGTCTGAGTAGATGAACTCAAGTGTATGGAGGCAGAGGAGGAGGAGGAGCAGGCTGCAGCAGCAGTGGCTGCAGGCGATGGAGAAGCCTCACTGGCCGGTGAGTGTTCCCGGCAGAGCAGCTTTGTTCCCCAGGTGACTGGTGGTTAAACCAAACGCTCACACGGGCAGAGACTTTATTATTGTACTGTTGGTTGTTCATTTCAAATAGATGTGGGGTTAAGTGTGGGAATTGATTACCAATGGAGACAAAGGAGGAACCGCTGTGGTGTTCCACCATGCACAAATATAACATTTAGGTTTCATGTTCTGACTTCAGTTTTTTCAACATTTGCCAAAACTTGCAATCACTCATGATGCCCCAAAATAAAATTATTGTAAAACATATTCACTTGATAAATGTTGTGGAACTATCTAAATGAGTCAGTGGAGAAGGAGGCATGCAAAGCATGCTGGCATGCTTTGAAATAATTTCTGCTGAACTGCTCACCGACATGCCATCATGCCAGTCGGCATGGCAAAGAGTGGCAAATCTCCAATTCTACTGGGTGGATCACCGCAAGATTTGGTTACAACATTCATGTTGGCTAGATGATGTAGCCTGTCAGTTTTGGACACCTCATGACCTTTCCTCCAGTGCCACCAGGAGCCCAAAATGTCATAACAGTGGCAGTTGTGGTGGTTGTTGAAATTTTGCGATACCATTTGTGTTGGTTAGAGGATGAAACCTGGCTAAATTGCCCAGCAGGGTATCTGCATTATAAATAATGTACTTTTTGTAAAGTCTCATTTTTATTGTTTTACTGTTATTGTAAGGTGCACTAAGACATGTTGAAGTGAACTTGTACTTTGAATTAATTTTGACCTAAGTGGGCAAGGGGTCCAGGAGGTCTCTGCAGACCTTTGGGGTGCTCCAAGGGTTTGTGATGAGGCTCAAAGAGTTCTTGAGGGGGGTCCATCAGTTTCAGCAAGATGACGTTAAGTTTATGTCACTACAATCTAATTCATTAGAAATCATGACTATGACTATTGCAATCCTGATTTTCACCCTCACCATTATTATTTCAGCATATGGTGAAAGCAGTTCTACAATTATATAATAAATTAACAACCACTAAAACATTCATATCATTCCAAAGACTAATTCTAGTTACACTGGAGTCTGGTGTTTGTCTGTCTGGGGTCCAGGACATGGAAATCTTTGAGACATGGTCTTGTAGGGGAATCAGAATGGGTAAAAATAAGAGATTTGGGGTTACTGCTGAGCTGAAAATTTGTGCCAAATGATTAGCGAATGTATCCATGAGATGTAATGTTGTGCTTTCTTTCCTTAAAAAGTATTTTTAAAGTAGCAGGGTGATGTAAGGTGATGATCTGTTCCACCAACCCAGCAAGGAAATAACTCTGAGCTCTGATGTCTTCTCCCACATCACACCTCTGTTTCTGTGCATGTATTGTCTTCTTATTCCTCTTAGCTTTCACCTCACGCTTACATTTTACAAGATAAAGAGAATTCTTTTCCTTTTCAAAAGCCCTGTTTAACTCCATTAAATGGAAATGTCTTCCACACAAAGGCATCTCGCTGCTATGATATTGACATTCATCGGTGCGTCATTTTATCTGACTCTCTATTCACACATCGACCATAAGAGACTGTAATGCCTACTGTGATCAGTTAAAGAAGCAAGTCATTCATTCTTATCAATAGCAATTCACACTACATATATTTTCAGCCAAAGTGTAGAAGTCAAAAAATTGGACTGATTGCTCAAAAACCAACCATCCCAGCTTTCCTGCATTCTCCAGTGATTTATACTTTGTTGTGTTTGCTAAAACTTTTCAGACAATAGCATGTGTAACTGTTGTATCAAGCCATAATATGCTTAGGATGTTCTTGGTGCAGTCATTCCAGCTGGGATTTTCTTCAGAAAGCTAGAATGAAGCAGAAAATGCATGCATTTAAACTTTATTCCTTTGAATTAATTTTCCATTTCTACTGAAAGTGCACTTTGAGTTGACTTTGAATCCTTTCATTTCCAAACTGAGCAGCAGCATGTATTGCGCTCTTGAGTATATCCCAAAACATCTGGTAATGTTTGCAGAAATTACATGGTTTTCTACACTGAGCACATGTTGCAGGGCAAAAATATCAACTTTCTAATATCATGGCTAGCTTGTTCTTTTCCTCTGCTCACACCTTCCTCCATCACACACATTTCATGAACCTTTCAGGTGCCTGCCAGCCACTGTTGTAACTGAGGACCAGCACAGAGAGCTGTGAAAATAGTCCTGCTGCATTGTTTCTACATTTTTATGCTATTTTGATCTGTAAAAACTATGCCACACATCATCCGATTAAGTTGTTGTTTATTTATTTGAATGGATTAAAGCAGTAATTTTTCAGAATGTTAGCTGGGGGGAAGTCCACCCCAATGGCTGGAGGCTAACAGTTAGCATTTGGAGCGTCCAGCCAGTATCCAGCACTCAGTAACAATGAGAGGAAGATAGCACCACCACTGTCTTACTGCTGGGAGGGAAGGGGTTATTATTATGATTATTATTACTTTTAAAATTGGTGAACTGCCCCTTTAAGAAGAAAAAATGTTCCAACCTCCAAAGGTTTGTAACATTATTTGACATTTCTTGGATTCTGGAGTGCCTGTTTCTCAGCTTTGTCTTACTTTCTCCTGACACGATGAATAAGAGAGTGAGAACGTGATCTGAATTAACCCGAGATAGCTGCACATGGCACACTGTGAATAGCTCAGCCCACAGACATTATTACCCTCTGGGTGAATAATTCCATTGTGATCTGTCATGGTATTTTCAGTTAGACAGAAAAAAAAGCGCCAAAAAAAAAAAAAAAAAAAATCCATGGCGGCATCATTGGAAAGATTTACTGACTTGTGCTACTGTGACCCGTCCTCTGACCCTTGACAAAGGAAATCAAATATTTTTCTGGGTCTCTGAATTTGCTTCTCAAATAAATCTTGTCCTCCAATAAAAGAACCCAAGATGCTATTGATAGTGGTATTGATTTATGTGTGTCAAATGAATGCCAGCTGAAGAGGCTCATCTAAAAACAGGGGTTCATATGTCGTACTGGTCAGTGAAGCAAACATGTTTAAGCCCAAACATAAAGCTATTCAGTCCACTGTTGGTCACCATGTAGTACATCAGCTGGGCAGTGATGGCTGTCCTTATCTAAAATCCATATTCAGCTAAGTGACTATTAGTGACATCTGTAAGCAAGAACTCAAAGTAAATCTGTACATGTTAGTAACCCACGCTCATTCCTGTGTCTTTTGTTTTTTCTTCGTTTTATGTTATATTTCTCACATATATAATATTTTTCTTTCCCTGGATTTTGAAGCCTGTTTTGCAGATGCAACAGCCAAACTGCCCCATAGGAATCATTAAAGGTTCATCTAATATTAAATACTGAGGATGGATGAATGAATGAAGGAAACGCCATACAGAATGTGTGCTCACTTCTAGCAAGGACATTTCAAAGATTGTATAATAGCAAAAATATCAGGAGCTCATCACTGAAGAGATTGTTTTTACAGCTTACTGCTTATTCATCCTGCATGTCCTTAGCATCATAAACCAATCGATTATACCAATACTGCCTAATATTATTGGCAAATCTATAAATATTAGATATTATCTTGTCAATGTCATCTGCTTGTGATTGCTCAGCAACATTTTATTTAAATTTCTTAGTTTAAAGGTTGCAACCATTCCTTAATTTCCCTACAACTGAATAAGTCTTAAAGAGTGTTTTTCATTAAACAATAAATAAATAAAATAACATGACATTACATGATAAAAATCATGAGTGTGGGTGTCCTTTAATGCTGTCAGAGGTTTTTCCATCCTGACAAAACAATAAAAATTATTTGCAATTTTGTAACATGAAAATTGAATATCTGGCTTAAAAACATATTTGTCAAACCTGTGCACCCTCCACCAAAAAGACATAAATCCCACAGATATCGTACCGACTGCATGGGGCAGCAGATGTGGGGTTTTGCTCTCTCTCACACAAAAAAAAAAGTCAATTAGCTTCTTTGTCTATTTGTAGCGGCAAAACCATTGCAGATTTGTCTGGTTTACTCTTGTGTTTTATGCATCAGTCTTGGTGGACACCAGCTTATTACGACTGATTTATTTGCTTTTGTGGAGGCCATTATGAAATGCTGCTCTATAAATAACAAAGTAGCGATCCATAGGCAGCTTTCACATGGCCTCAGAGTGTATGTAGCCCATACAAAAGACTGGCTGGTTGCTAGGAGCACAAAAGCACCACAGCCATTAGGGAACTGATAGAGTTTTGCCTCCTGCCATTAGGACAAAACTATAATTAGACATTAATTGGGGGCTCTATTAAGGCCCTGTATTGTGTGTGTGTGTGTGTGTGTGTGTGTGTGTGTGTGTGTGAGTGAGTGAGTGTGTAGGCATATGTGTGTGTGTGGGGTGGGGTGGGGACGGGGAGGTATTCAAGCACCCAAACATGTAGATCTATATATCTATCTATGTATTTATGATCTCTCTCTCTCTCTCTCTCTCTCTCTCTCTCTCTCTCTCTCTCTCTCTCTCTCTCTATAGCTATATATATGTATATATGTGTGTATGTATATATATAGATACAGATATAGATAAAGATAGATAGATAGGTAGATAGGTAGATAGATAGATAGATAGATAGATAGATAGATAGAAAGATACACACACACACACACACATATAGATAGATAGATAGATAGATAGATAGATATGAATGAATGTGTTGACTGATTGTCCAACAGCCTCTTTGAATTTCAGCTGTAAAATGGCCCTGGCAGATCAAAGCTGCAGCAACGCGACTGCTCGTTCTCCTGATTTCACCCATCTTGGATCACCTTGATTACACAAAGGTCTGTCATGGCCGTAACGCACTACATAATATTGAATTCAGTCTTGCTTCAGATGCTTAATAGTCAACAAAGACCTGAGCAGGAATAGCCCTGATTTTTGATGGGGAATACCTCATTGTGGGGAAAATGGCATTATTTTGTGGTGCTGTGCCTTGTCCAATGGCATCTTGTATCCCTTTGAAGGAACAGGAGCTTCAGATACAGGAAAATGAGAAAATTGCCGTACTTTTCCATCATTTTGTCGGGCTATTTTGAGTCAAATTAGATCAAGGGTGTTGCATCTGTCTTGTGTAACACAATGAAACGTATTTGGTTTGGGAATAGTGGATGCACCTCTACAGAAGATCAAAAAGATTTGCCAATATAGCTGTTTGTGTATTCCCTTGTCATTTGTCAAGACATATCAATATTTCTGATGAAATTATGCCAGGCCAAAGCAACCACTCATACAGGGTTGAAAGATCAAAGATATGGACATAGCTTTTTCGATTTTAATGTTATTATACTTTTTCATGTGTTGTATGCCTTTAGTTGTGGTGCTTAGCTGTATGGATGTGTACATAATTCATGACTCATTTATTAGCAAACACAACAGCTTTGAAACAAGAATTATTGTAATCAAACTGTGTAAAATAACCATAAAACCTTGCTTAGAATAATCTATGATGTTTCATGTGATTAATTAATTTTAAGAATCTCAGTATTTCAAAATTATTTCTGTGGAATGACTGTGCTGTGCCAGTGTAACGTATACGTGGTCTGTGACAGCAAGGAGACATATAGAATAATTATCTTATTATTCTCCAGAGGGGAAAAAATGATGGCTGTTGAATTGTTGGACAATTAAATCTCCATGCCAACTAATTGATGTATTTTTCCATCCAAAGAGACGGGACCTCGCTGGACTGATTTGCATGTGGAATGTGACAAGCCGCTGCAGGGTTTAGGATGGCCCAGACACAGAGGACAAGCTATTTATCAGCAGCATGTTGTCAAGTTCACAGATGTTTGTCTTTATTTTTGCTTCCGTTATTAAAGGGATAGTTCACTTTTTAAAAATTCTGATCTTATTCCACCCCCCCCCCCCCCACACACACACACACCCCACCTCCCCCACACCCCAGCTGTAGTGATGCTATCTTCCTCTCATTGGTACTGAGTGCTGGATACAGGCTGGATGCTCCAAATGTTAACTGTTAGCTTCCTGCCATTGAGGTGGACTTCCCCCCAGCTAACAGTCTTAAAAATAACCACCTAAATCCACACATATTGTTAAATAAACAACAACTTAGTCTGATGATGTGTGGCATAGTTTTTACAGATAAAAATGACATAAAAAATGCTGACCATTTTGAAAAAGCGGCAGAACTATTTTCTTGTGCTCTCAGCTCTCTGTGCTGGTCCCCAGTTACAACAGTGGCTGGCAGGCGCATGAAAGGTTCATGAAACGTGTGTGATGGAGGAAGGTGTGAGCGGAGGAAAAGAACAAGCTAGTCATGATATTAGAAAGTTGATATTTTTGCCCTGAAACGTGTGCATGTGCTCAGTGTAGAAAACCTTGTAATTTCTGCAAAGGTTACCAGATGTTTTGGGATAGTTAAAACAGGAAAAATCCAGTTATAACCAGGAATATAAGAAAAACTATTGTCCCTGTGAAATTTGAAGATGTATGTGCTTTTTGGTCTCGGCAAGCACCACTTTTAAAGTGATACTAAACTTTCTGGGTGGATTAAGGTGGTTATTTTTCAGAATCTTAGCTGGGGGAAAGTCCACCTCAATGGCGGGAGGCTAACAGTTAGCATGTGGATCAGCCAGCCAGTATCCAGCACTCAGTAACAATGAGAGGAAGACAGCACCACTACTGTCCTATGAGAATAATAATAATAATAATAATAATAATAATAGCACTTTAAAAAAAATGGGTGAACTATCCCTTTAAAGCTGCATCATGCTATTTGACACTTTGTCCCAAGCAGCAGTGAGCGCAAACTGTTTGACGTAACTGTTTTCTTGATTTTGGGGACTTCATTACCCAGAAATCGGGAAACAACTAAATATCTTTTTATTCTCAATGTGGGCGGGTGGTGGGAGTGAAGGGAGTCGCTGGAGAAGAGGTTGAGGCATTGTTGTTAAGTCCAGCGTTTGGATTTCACTCTTTAGTTAGGATTCATCACATCCTGTGGAGAAGATTTCCTGTGGGACACTCTTGTCTGCTGCATTTTCACATAAACACCTTGCCTGGTGCAGCTTTAAATTCCATGGGCAAACATATCAAAAATGGCTCGTCTTTGTGACTGTACACAAATGACTTCAGGTTAAGTTTGACCAAATCCAAAACTATGCCAGGCTTCATTATGAGGATCTTGAAGCCCTCAAGAAAAAAAAAAAAAAAAACAAAAAACATTCTGTGTTACTTGTGGCCATTTGGCACAAGTTGGTGCTTTTTTATCATCATTTGCCTGCACAGTGAAATGTTTTGCTCAGTGCCATGGTAGCAGTGATTGCTCTCGCCGAGCCAGGTGATAGCAGGCTGGATGTGCTCATGTGTTTCAGGGCAGATATGGCTGGCAGGCAGCAGGCTCAACATAATGATAAGAGCAGGCACACTGTGTTTGCCGTCTATAGTACGAATGCAATCAGCAGTATCACAATGTATACACTGTGTCTGTGACCATTTACAGTAACACGGCCTACTCCCTCTCCAATTTCCATGCTCTCTTCATGTTTACAGGGGCGATGCTTCATTTAATCATCTTTATTATTTTAAAGACAGAATGCTGTTCCTAGTTTCTCAGGTTGAAAAAATGTATGGACATCCTGAAAGTTATTTTGCTCGGTGGTTAACCTTTGAAAACCCACAAGTCCACGGGGAGGTTATTATCTTGAAAGGTTTTATTTCACCCTCTAAACAAAATTCACTTTATTTCTTTATATTTTGCATTTTTGAAGGAACTTTGCGGTAATTTTATGGGAATTTAATTTAAAATTTAATTTAACATTTTTTTTTTTTTTTAAAGTAGTTTTATAGTCCTAGAATTCTACAGCAACCTCTTAGGGTAACACTCAGAAAGGTCTAATTAAGTACATCCTGACATTCTCCTTCAGGACTCCAAATGAAAACAGAGCTGTATTATTTAGGCCTGTAATGAGCAGAAGGTGAGAAAACAGCTTTTAAAATGATCTTCCCCTGCCGGTGTAAAGTTGAGGTAAGACTGCCCTCTGCTGTAGCTGAGCTGGCCACCTGACGCTGACCGGCAGGATGTGACACTGTGGAGGCCGGCCAGCATCTGTGTTACTGTTGTGACTCTTATTGGTCAACGCAGGTTCTGACCACCAGCATTTTCTGAGTGAAGACACTGATAGTCTGAAGCTTATCATACTCTCTATTTTAAATTTTGTACCTGTCAAGGCAAGTATTCGGAATAATCAGTGTTTTGACAATAATTTAATTCTTGTCAAGGTAGAAAGCCCTCAGAAACCACATCTAGACGCTAAAACAATGTAGTGGTAAGGAAACTCTGGCTTTGCTGTACATGAAGAAATGATTAGGAAAAACATTACATAAAATGTTCAAAGAAAAGTCAGGTTTTCCAGACTGTTTTTCTGTCTCTGTGATCAGGTGCGAGCCTCCATCCTTATCAGAGTAGCCGGACTCGATGATATCATGTATTTAATAAAAGTTCATGCACCGGTCTGAACCCTGTAAGCATCAGCAGAGACACAGGTGTTTGTTCTCTTCTTCTTTTTCTTCTTCTTCCCAGAAAACATTATTCACATGAGCTAATCTTACGGTTCACTAAATTATTTGCAGGAAACATGGTCCAGTACACTGAAGATATGGTTGGTGCTTTGGCAACCATAGTGTTGCATTTATGAACAGACTCTGTTATGTTACTTTTGAACTATAGATAGATAGATAGATAGATAGATAGATAGATAGATAGATAGATAGATAGATAGATAAAAGTGTGAATTTTGATAAGACTTAAATCAGGGGTTTTCAAAGTGGAGTCTGGGGACTCCAAGGGGTCCTTGAGGGGCTTCCAAGGGGTCCCTAGCAAAATGAGGAATAGTGTAATTTGACTACATTATTTGTATTATACTATAATACAAATCATCAGAAATTGTAACAGTATGATACAAAAAAATCTATGTATGATGATACAGGATCAATCACATCAAGCTTAGTTTATGTCAGCTTGATGGTCTGAAGCATGAGAAAGTTTGAAAATTCATGGGTGAAATCCCCTAGAGCATTAAGGAAAGTGACAGAGCAACATCGCTTTATGATACAAGGAAAGACAGTATTTGGAAAAAAATAAAAATAAAAGGTTAGGAGGCATTAGGGGGAAAAGGTAATGCAAAACAAGATACTGAGAGAAAACAGCAAAAAATATTGGCATCAAAAAGGTCACTGAAAAAAGTATTTACTGGCACTGGAAAGTAAATTTAAATTATCTTTTTGGGTAAAAAAAAAAAAAAAAAAAAGTACTGATTAATAAAAATTTGCCACTGGCATCCAAAATACACACACATACACACACACATACACACACCAGAGACCTGCAACAATGGAGTCAACAAAGTCTCCCTCAGTCAGCTGTTGAGGCAGCTGTTATCCTTTCCTGTGATATGACTGTTAGTTAATAAAATTGTGCTGTTTATGCCGGGTAGTGTAACATTAGTGACCAATTGTGGATAAGACTACGGTTTGTTAAAATACACAACACATTTGATCCCAGCCCAGTTCTGTCATGCAGAGCAGGGAAGTCTCCTGCACCTTGGGAACGCTGGCAGAACTCATCGGCTCTCTGGGTGGATCGCTACCATTTGTAGAACATTACCGCCACCAACTGCTGATGTAGATCCTTAGCTGAAAGCCACACCGCTTGAGTGATTAAGGTCAGGAAGGTTAGCCAGCATGCTTTCTAAAATATGCAGATTAGATGCAAATCACAATTCTCCGCCCCCTCCCCCTGAAAACAGCCCCCTTCAACACCAAAAGAGTGACAGAGAGAAGAAAACTGTCACTGAAAATAAACTTAGTTTTATTCCAATCCTAATGATTTACTCTTTTGTCTTCACTGTCAATATCTTGTCAGTGGCACTAGTTTGTTTCTTCCTGATCCCAAATAAATAAATAAAGTCACTTCTCTGCTCCATAAGGCCCTTTATTTCAAGATAAACACAAGAGACAACCATTTAAATGTATGTATATGAAGAAAAAAACATCAATTTAATATTCAAGTCTTATGATTTCAGTTATTTAAGATGACCATGGAACAGTGCCTTTTCCAAAATACATTTCCATTTTTAAACAGCAAAAGTAAGTACAATTCATGACAGAGGCAGCATAATAGGCCAACCAATTAATTGGAATAAGACATTGAAGGCTGGTTCCATAGGCACTGAATTGACATCCATTTCTGCTGCTTATCAGCCAAAGCGAGGCAAACAAAGCCACTGCGAGGAGGCTATATCACTGACGAGCTATTTGAATAGCCTTGTGTCCCGTGCTCTCAGACTTTTTTGTTTTGCTCAAGATGTCTTTTAATGTAGAAGAGCTGGGTTTCTTCCAAAGAAGATCCAAGAGAGCACCTGCGTTTGATTTCTGGGCCAGCAATTTCCCTCATTAGCTGTAGATTCAATTAGGCTGCACATGCCCTGCATTGTATGACTGAGATCTGGGTCAAACACTCAGGTCACTTTGAAGAGCCTGAGCACTCCATCCCTGGCCTAATGTTTGATACTAGACGACTGGCTGGAGATTATCATCAGACACTTGTGGCTGATCTTGAGCTAAATGAGTGACAATGACTTTCTGATCAAATGCGACTCATTTCCAATAGTCTGCTGACCTCTGCCTTAGCCGGGGTTACACTACTCAGCCTCACTATTTCATCAAAAAAAAGCAACATGCTGACAGCATTAAGGAGATTTTCTCATATGAACCGAGGTCACAAAACAAATCTGCCTCGTAGTCAGCTCTGTCGTCCTCGCTCAACATATTAGGAATATGAGGTAAATAGACAGAAGACTAAAATGGATAGTGAGGGAGAGTTCAAGAGATCTTCATTAGGAGCTAAAGGCTGAAGACTCTCATCAGTATGGGAAATAATGAAAAGAATGAACAGGGAGAGCAGCTCGGATGATTATAGACATTTTCTTTCAGAGAGATCAAAGGAGATGGTGCCATGTTGCTGGAAAAGGTCCTTATGTTTTTTTGGTGGTCAATTTTTTTTTTTTTTTTTTCAGTAAAAATTCCACTCCATGGCTTGTGTTGGCTCACTGAAAACCAGTTATGTTATCCCGAATATTTCACATTTTTCATATTTCACATACAGCAATCTATTTGTAAAAACATTCCTGGACGTTCAAGGAACATCTCTTTAAAGAGTATTTATGTCATGTGTGACCATATAGTGACCAAATATTTCAGGTCATTTGTCAGAATGATCATTTGTCATTTGTCAGAATTAATTTGATCAGGCAGAAGTGCCATTGTTGTGGTCCATTCGGCTAGCTGTTAGTGTGATCTGCCTATTGAAGCTGACATTAAAGGGATACTTCACCCATAATGCAGGATTTTTCTTAATCAAGCTCTCACTGCGTGCTGCATTCAATCCATGACAAGGAAAGTTTTACTCACAAGCTTTCATGGTAAACTCATATTCCAAAAATGCAAGCCATCCAATGGACGTAATTGGGACCACAATTTTTCGATTTTGCAAGAGCTAAATGCTGTCGAAAATTTACATTTTAAAAGCTCACAGTCGTCATGTTGTATAATCCCTGGTTGTATAAGTCTCTGGTATCCGGCTCAGTGCTTCCCAAACAAACATACAGTATGTTAGTTCAAATCTTGCAAAGACCACAGCATGATGAGTGTGACCTTTTTAAATGGAACTTTTGACAGCATTTTGCAGTTGTAAAACTGTAAAAGGGTGCAGTGCGAGGGTGGGAAAAAATAGTATTCATATCAATCCTATGGCCATTTGACCAATAGAAGTCCTCAATGTCACAGTGACACCTGGACTGAAAATCAAGTATGGAAAAAGCTCAAATTTTAGCAGTTTCCCACCATCCGGTTCCATAGAATGCTACATCCATGTTTGTTGCAGAAAACACATTTCTTTTGGATGAATCAAACGAAATGTGACTACCCTGTAACACCAACAAAAACTGCTAGAGAGAACATGACAAATGTTCAGTAACAAGGAAAGGTAATCGAATCTATGATCAGCTGATAGAAAAACAGATGAATCAGCAACCATTGAATTGACTGTTGCTCTCCTGGATACTTTAGTGCCAAGCTGGGACCAGTTTCTACAGAAAGGGAATCTTTTTATTTGAATTGTATGTTCTTCAAGATTTGTGAAGAATCTTGTGTAAGTCAAACACTGACAAAAAACTAGATTTCATGATCAGGATCAGAACGTACCTATATTCCCTGGGTCCTATGTTCCCAGGGACCTATGTTCCACATTAACTCTAACCCTTGAATTAACTCACACCCTAACCCGTGAACATGGGACCCTTTCTCTTTTTCCCACTGTGTGCCCTATAAATCCAAGGAACATAGGACCTTGGGAACATACAGTTGGACCCTTTCTCTTGTTCCTCTTGTGTGCTCTACAAATCTGAGGAACGTAGGACCCTGGGAACATAGGAATGACTCCATCAGGGGATCATTTCATTTTACCAGATTTCATGCAAAGTGGGTCAAAAGGTCTGATAAATGTCTGACACTGATATAATTAACCAGATGTCCAAACGGGCTTACAGGAGCAGTTTGCCCTCAAATGAAAATTCTGTCATTATATCCTCACCTTCATGTTGTTTGAAACTGTGTTTAAGTTACCTGCCACAGCTCCATTTCAGTCTTTTCCCTAAACAGCATCGGTGAATGAGGTGTGCAATAGTTGATTAGCGATTCAGAAACGACATAAATTTGCTTTTTTTTTTTTTTATTTTATTTACCATATTCTAAATGCATTGTTCTAAAAAGCCTGTATCATTATATGTCATAGACAAAATGTAGAGGTCTTGAACATGGGGCAAAGGAGGAGAGCTGAAGTTGGATTTAATAGAATTGGTGACATATGTTAGTTGCTTACTGTATTTGTTGTCTTTGGAACCCTTGTAGCTGTGGTAGATCTGAAAAGCTGGTTAACTGGAACAAAGTGGTAAAGTGAGAACCAGCATCAGGAAACTCAGCCATCTAGCTTTACGTAGTTGTCAGAATAATGTTACGGCTCACCAAACTCCCTGTATGAGAATGCAGCGAGTTTGGTGAGATGGTGGAAGCTTGAAGCCTCAGTGATGTATTGTTACTGCTCGCTTGAGAGATGGGCAGTGTGGATGATAGATGTTATCTGGTCTGAAGGACTGAAGTTTAATCAGAGGAGGAAACACTTTGACAGAGGATCAGAGGAGGACTCAGGGAAACATGAATTCTATGTAATGTTTTGGAAGTTTTGTTTTGTGGGGTAGGAGTGTGGTCCACTGGGTTCACCACTAGGGACTGTTTGGGACTCATCCAAGAACTCATCCTAGATAAAGGGAGTGTCACTGGAGGGATTAAGGATCAACCTATACGTGATTCAAACACAGTCTAATGCCACAAGAATCGAATCCCAAACGGATCCATCCCCACTTCCACTAAACTGTGGAATGGCAGCTGGGGGTGCGCTTTGATAAGGGTTAGAATAAAAACTCTGCCATGACTGTGTCACTCACCTGAAGTTGAAGCAGGATGCAGCCATCACCATAGCTATGGAAAGATGATGTTCTATGATGTTTAAAGCAATATGTGACAAAGTAACCTTAGCAAGACAGAGCCTACATTTGCATGACGTTTCCTCCAAACGTCTTCCACATTCCACAAGATTTAAGAGTTCCTAAAAGTCAGTAAATGTAAATGTAAAAATGGTGTTTTAGGAGCTGCATTTTCTACAGTAACGTGCTCCAGCAAGGCTGAGTGGGCTTTAGTTCCTGTTGTAGGGCAACCATATTGTCTTGCCAACCAACCAAGACCAACCAACTGAAGTAAAAATATTCTGTTTGTTAAAGCACAATTAGATACGGGTCTAACTAACGCTGCAATATCTTACCAGATGTTTTCCCAGCTAACATTGCTGTATCGCTCACCTGCTAAAAAAAACTCCCCTTTGGAGGTTTGTAGCTGTGGAGCTGTGTCCTGTGGGGTGCTGTGCTAACAAGCTAACAGCTACTGTTACCACTGTTTGCTGAGGCAGGTGTGTGCAGGTGCAACTGATGAGCCAATCAAACGGGGGCGGGAGGAATCAAAAGTGGAGTCCAATTCTGATTGGATCACTTGTCTCTTGTGTGTGACTGTAACTTATTAATGCCTCCCCAGCAAAACTGCTTGTGTGATTCAGGAAATATCAACATAGAGGCTTCTCTCTTCATAGAAAGGACTTCAGATTCTCATAGTTTCATGATGATCACTTTACCAAGAGATGACAATGAAGAACCTTTAACATCCCTTTAACAGAACATGCTCCACTAAGTTGAGCCACCGTATTTTTTAATGGTTGTTGTTTACTGGGTCTGCCTGTGTCTGTGCATGCATGCGTGTATGACACTGTGATTGGGAGTGTGTTGCTGTTTAAATCCGTTGCGGACCAGCCTGCCCTTCACAGCTCTGTGGCCTTTGCAGTGCAGATCGGCTCCTGGCTCCTGCTGTTAGATTGGGTGTCAGGTGCAGGACTCCTCTGAGGCAGCACGGTGGCAAAGGGCACGGACTCTTCCCCAAGGTCTTGTAAGTCTTGGCCACAATCTATTGTCGGGCAGTGCTGGAGTAAAGCGATACCCCACACGGTGCATCTCAGCCTGGCCTGCGAACATGATAACTTCAGAAGGATAAACTTCATTAGTCATCATCAATCTGCTGTAAAGTAAGGAGAGATGCTAGTGGAGTTGGTGAGTTTTGAAAAGAATTGAATTCTAAAGCTATTCAAGCTGCAAAGGTTATGATAGGACAGTATTACACAAGGAGATCTGTGGATAGCTGCAGAATCTGAAATTGGGTGGTAGGGGCTGGTGAAAGAGCATCATGCTCTTTATTTTGTAAAAATGTCTCAGATCTGTTGCCAAGCAAGTGCACAGAAAAGAGAGGGGGGCTGAACTCAGTATGTTGTTTTAATCATTTAATTCAAATGGAAATCTTTAAAAAGTAACAGGACATGGCAGTCCAGTGTACACCCCTAACAAAGTCAGTATCATTTTTTACAGTCTTTACAATGTCCTCCTATACACTTGAGGGAAAAAAGACAGTGCCTAAGTGCTATGTTAGCTCATTTGGAGATGCACTTATTTGCAACACTATATTTGTGAAATGAACCTTTATTGAATTGCAATATTCTCCACCTGCTAGACTCATAATGAGAAGGGATTCAAATTAGGGAGAGGCACTCCTTTCCCTCAATGGTAGTCAGTTTCTTTTCACTGGTGAGGGCTTCAATAGAATGCACCGAGGGAGCAGGGGAAGAGTAATGTACAGCACAAAACAACCATTTTTCACAGCACAGATTGTGAGTTTTCTATACCACCTGGATAACAAATTACACCGTAATGCATTATTGTCAATTCTTTGCAATGCATATGAATGACGGGCACTGAATTAGTCAGTGCTGAAAAGGAAAAATGAGGATCAAAATTATGAGGCTATCTAAGAGGAGAGAGGCAAAGGCTCTGTCAACTTTAACATCAGAAGATGAACTGATCACGCATCAGCTCCGCAGATGCAGATATTTCAGTGTATTCATGCTGAAGTGTTGCATGCAGAGCTCTAGCGTTAATATATTTGTCCTCATGTGTCCAGGTTTGGTCAAACGCAGTAGACGAATCCATATGTCAGCTCTTTAAAAACAGTAGGGGTAGATTATAGCACATAATACGCACCGTAAATGAAGGAATGCAAAATGTGTCATAATATGCTTAAATGCACTATTAATGCGGCCTCGCGGCACCGGGGCCGGGGAGATTTAATAGCAATATAGGAAAAGACCCTGCCAAGCTCAGCAAAACCAATTCCAGAAGTGAAAGCCATCTTCATATTACCAAACGGCAGGAAGTCAAATCCAACAGATTTCAGCCCCATCATTTTTCTAATACCTGCAAAGGCTGTGTGTGTACAGTATATGACAAGCGGTCACAATCATTTTAAGCATGCGATAAGGCAAAGGCTTTTAGTATATGAAACAACAATCTGATTGAATGAGAGGCACCCCAAGACACCCCTGAAATCATCAAGATATGAGCAAACAATCCTTTATAAAGGAAGAGTCCAGAAATAAACTACATCTGAGGGGGAACTTCAAACGAGGAAATTAGATCTGATGACCTTTGATTTCTAGATTGCAGTGCAATCACACATTTGGAAATTAGGTGGTTCGTTTGTTTAAAATTAATAGTTTAAAAAGGCCCATTTCACAAGAATCCATTGTTGTGTAAAGTTTTCATTTTTATCAGGAAACAATGTATTGCAGTCATTTATTTTTCTTACATTCGCAAAATAAATGTTTCGGCGTTTCGGGCTCACGCCTTCATCAGGGGCAGAACACAGAGGAGATCTCCAGTACTGTTGGATAGTTTGCACATCACATGTGAAAATGTAATATTCACTACCTGCATTCATCACACTGGCAGATCACCTGTATCAAGGCCATCATGTGGACCCAAGGAAGGCAGAAAAAAAGGCTTAGTAAATAAAACCAATGAATTAATTAATTACTTGCAAGCAAAAGAAATAAATGAAAAACACTACTACTACTACTATTACTACTAATACTACTAACAATAATAATAATAATAATAATAATAAATAAATAAATAAATCGATAAAAGCTAAATCTATGAATAAACAAATAAAATATAAAGAAACCATCTTAAATCATATGTCACTCCTATATAATATGAAATACCATAAACTATATCATATAAAATATGGTATATAGCCTATATAATAGTCCTGTATAGCTAAATGGGTAGCGCATTGGTACTTCATTGTTGCTCCCCCCGCCCCCACCCCCCGGGGTGAAAATGCACTCATAATATGGTAAAGCACTTTAAATAGACCTGCCATATTAGACTGCTGGATGTTTCCACTGATGTAGATAATAAGTGTTTGAAATGAGTCAGCGCTAACTGTTATTGCACAGAAAAATGAGACCACGCAGGCACGCGCCCAATAAGATCAGTGTTATTCATCGCTGGAAAAGCAGCGAGGCAACATTTCTGCCATTAGAGTACAGAGTAATGCCGTAGCGCTGCACTGTGGACAGGCTGTAGTCACACTGAGCTTCTCCAGCACAGGTGCTCTCAGCGCTGATATGCATACTGGATATTCACCGGAGAAACCTTGAGGTCCATTTAGCCGAGCGGATCAGCTTTATCAGCCTGGAAGTACCAAACCAGGAGGGTTCTTCACCTTGATCGTACAAAAGCAAGTTCCTCTTTACACACGCAGCTCAAGATCAGCCACGCAGTGAAGTGTCTGATGAGGAAATCTGTGGCGTGTGTGTGTGTGTGTGTGTGTGTGTGTGTGTATGCAAACCAGAAATTCAGTACAGGCTTGAGAGCAAATAAATTTAAACATTTCCACTTACAGTTTTGTTATACAGGTTTTTTTTTTTTTGGTTTTTTTTTTGGATTAATGAAAAAATAGGCCCCACCCACCTCCACACACACACACACACACACACACACACACACCGACTTGCCCAGCGCCTGTCACTTACCAAGTGCTGCAGAAGTCAATTTGACAGTTATATTTTGCTTGCCGTGACATCTCATTTATTCTCTGTAATCATAATTCCCTTTTACACACCCTTCCTTATGCCCAGCAGGTCCTTGCCCACCCCCCGGCCCCCCACGCACCCCCACCTCTTTCTGCCGGCATCCCTCCGCCGCTCTAATCCTTCCATCCCTGTCATGTCGGATCTTGGTGGACGCCACGGGTCAGCGCCTCGCTTTCTGGAGAGACTCCGCCATTCATAGGGGGAGCGGAGTGGGAATTTACATCTCACGGCAGAGTTTTCTCCTCCATTTGTTATAATGCCAGGTCACTGCACCGCACGGCTGGCAGAGAGGGAAAGATAATGGCTTCGGCGCTCTCCCTGCCGATTTATTACACACTCAGTGGCTCTGACCTTGTTCGGGTCTTGCGATGCATTCTGATTTTTTTTTTTTTTTTCAGGCTTCACTACTTTAGTTAGCCAGTTAGCCAGCTAACTAGCTGCAGAGCCACTTCTAGGTGCTCTCTGAAATCAAGACAGGATTTTAATTGAGCCTGCACGTAAAGACTGGAGGGAAGGGGTGATCCCATAAGGCTGGATCAAGTCTGACAGTTCCTGAGGCCCAGACCGGGAGTCAGGTTCTGCCACTTGGTCTCATGGGTTCACACTAACCCTGAACCTCCGTCGGAGTGTGTTGTCCCCCAGGTTTTAGGTTATTTTTCTCCTATTGTTTAAATTGTTCATATAGTATTTTTCTACATTCCTTGTTTATAATGTTTATATTGCTCTTTGGTACTTATTGTGAATTTCCTTCGGGATGAATAAAGTATCTAACTATCTAACTTATTATCTGTACATACTGTTTATAGTGTAAATTATGCTTCATATCTTGCTATCCACTTTGCTGCTGTAATACGTGAAATTTCCCCACCGTGGGACTAATAAAGGAATATCTTATCTTATCTTATCTTATCTTATCTTATCTTATCTTATCTTGTGAGTTCAGTTGGTTGGGTGGGGTGGCTACAGACGAAGCACCCCATGCAAGTCTTAGCAGTATCATGCTAACAAAAAAAAAAAAAAAAAAAACAATATTCCTAATTGGCTGAGCAGAATTTTGGTTGGTCACAAACACTATCCTAAGAATCCGAGGCTAAAGGCTGCCAGACCCTCCGTGGCCTGCTCAGAATACAAGTGTCAATTCCAGCTGAGCTGTTTCCCACACTATATAAAGAGTTAGCTATGCCGGATGAAGTTTTATGGAAGTGAAGTAAACATGACTCCCGACTGCGATATCTGTAAGCTGCTCGAGTCACATGGGGAATGATTTTCAGCTGTTACTATCTATAGGTGCTCTGTAATCCATGTGGGGTTTCAAAGGGAAGGGGGCCGTCTCCGCTGAGAGCAGGCACCTCGAACGTGTTCATGCTGGCAGCCTTAGCTCAGAAACCAGCTCTGCAGTTCATGTGGAAGAGAGGATTTGTGTTAGCAGAGAACATCTGGAGCTGCACCTCAGCCCAGCTCTTAGATGGACACAGGAATGGATAGGGGACAGGGACAGCTGCTTTTGAAACCCTTTTAACCCTTTGAAACCTGAACAAATTCTTCTTTCAAAGACATGAGGAAACTGGCAAAAAGCAACATGTAAGAAATGATCTGAAAATTTGCAAGAAATTAGTAAAATAAAAATTTATAAATACATAAATATAGTACACACAAATAAATTACAAACATACACAAACACATACTGCAATGTATACCTAACTATTTATAATTATTCAATGAAAAGATATTATGACTATGAAAATTACCCACAAAAATAAAAAAAAAATAGCAAATCAAGAAATCCCCCATAAAAATCCCCCAATAAAGTGAATTTTATTAAGATAGTGAAGTACAAGCTCTCAGAATGAAAGGCTGCCTGCTGCTGCGTGGCTTTGTTTTGGACTGTGAGCGAGGCCAGAGGAGAGGATGAGCAGCGTGTGGAGAGGCTGTCAGAACAAAGCCATGATGAAACCAGAAAACACAAAACCAAGCCTTGGCAACAGCCTCACAGGACAAATGCTTCTGTGTTCATCAGCTTTGCAGAATAAATTCACTTTTCACTGTCAGTTTGCCTACGTTACAGCGGCGGGTCCCAGCGCTTTTTATGTCAAAGACTCACAGATAGTGTCTGCATGCTTTTACCATATTGGTGAGATTATTAAATGGTGCAGTGATACTGGTGTATGGATAAATAAAACTAAAACAACACCCCACCCAGCTCCTTTCCAGCAGATCTGGTTATTGACCATCCTGTACAGGGAGTGGAGAAGACAAAGTATTTAGGGAACATTTTTGATTTTAACCTGGGTGCCAGAAAAAGAAATAAATTAGCCAGAATTGTAAATCCAGCCAGTAAACTCACTGGTCAAGAGCAACAATAGTTGTCCTGCATTCATGGGGAGCAGAAGAGACACAAGGCACAGCACGTTTGAGCTGCTGCCCCATGAGAGCCACTACACACTGAGAGCAACTAGGACTGTGTATAAAAAAAAAAAAAAAAAAAAATCCAAAGGCAATAAACTTAGTTGCAGAGATGCTTGGAATTCAGACACTGGTTGGGTATATGTACTGTTCCTGTACTGTAATGTCCAGGAACAGTCCTGTTTTTTAATTTTTGATCTATTTTATTGTATCTCATTTATTTTTTGTATTTATCTGCTGCTTTTACGCCTTATGTTTTACCTCATGTTGTGTCATTTTTTTATTTGCTGTTTTATTTGCCAATGTCTTTTTACTAAT
Source organism: Myripristis murdjan (assembly GCF_902150065.1). Taxonomy (NCBI): domain Eukaryota; kingdom Metazoa; phylum Chordata; class Actinopteri; order Holocentriformes; family Holocentridae; genus Myripristis; species Myripristis murdjan. The sequence continues at coordinate 3,859,025 of NC_043988.1, forward strand.
TTCTTAATGGCTTGCAAAGGACAAGACAAATTTCCACTTGTGGACAGTAAATGTCTACTCTGTTTTCCCACCAATGTAGTGTTGGTACAGTAAATCATGAAACACAAGTGGGGTGCCGCTCTGACCCACTCAGCCTGACCACTGGTTCTGACATGATCACAGAAACTTGTGTGGGACAGCTAAATCAGGCCTCCACTGACGCCCAGCTGAGGACGGTCCTTACACCAGGCTGCTCAGAGCAGCAATTTGCAGCACCTCTTCCACTTCTCCTGAGGTTACAGCGGATGCCTTGTAGAAAACATCCTATGTTGTCCCAGGACAGGGTTGCCAGGTCTGCGAGACAAAAGCAGCCAAACAGCAACTCAAAACCAGCCCAAAACCCGCCCAAACTGGTATAAAAAGGGCCCAAAAATCAGCCCAATATCAGAACTCAAAATATGCCCATAAAAATCCATATATGTTGCTTTTAAAGTCCAACAGCATCGCTATAATTACAAAATGCATAAAAATAACACCATAAACATTAAAGGCAATTTCCCGGAACAGTTCTTTCACCTATTTAATTTACAGTATATCAGAACTTAAACTATAATACGGGATACCTTACTTCAGCTGACAGGCACTGGGCGTGAGGGGTGCTGATGATGTGATTGGTCATGTGCTGAGTGGCCTCACACAGCATTGGCATATTATTTGTCTGTGGAGCAGGTGACATATGTGGAGAGTTTATATGCTGATCTGGCCCGGAGTCAGTTTGACAGGATTTGGGTATAAACATTGGTCATTCAAAATATGAATCTTTATTCATGTCTACCCAAGCCCAACCCACGGACAAAATTTGTTACCCGCGGCAACACGAGCTAACGACTTAGCAACGCTGTCCCAGGACCTGGCTGTTGCTTCATGTTTTCCATCTGGCCAAGCCCACACATGATCTGGGTGGTTTTTGCCCTTCATGCTTTTCATGCTCACCAGAGAGCTCTAGCACACTGGCATATTACAGCTCAGCTCTCCAAATCCACAAACAAGACAGAAACAAAGCACCTGAACACAGGTACTGGTCAGTACTTCCAGTTCATGTTTAGTCAGCCAATCCTGCAGGAGGAACTGTAACCTGGTTGCCAGTCATTTTCCTATGTTCAGAGTAAAAAGTTCCCAATTACTGTGGAAAAAAGGGAGGGGCTGATTAGATCGCCTACCATTCTCTCATTGGGGTTTCCAACTGTCTGGGAATTTGAACAAGAAAGTGTAACTTTCAGTGATTTGTACAAATCTCTTCAATTAGCATGTTACCTCTGAAAGAGCTATAATTTACACCCTATTTTGCCTTCACTCTTTCCCTGGAGAAAAGTATTCTGCAGGACAGATGAGACCAGAAACTGAAAACCTAAAATTCTCTCCAAGGACATCCAAGCAGACAAGCGAGGATCATCAAGGCTAACAGAACTGCACCGCTGTCCATTTAGTTTGAAACTGCAGGCTGTGTGTGAGCAGAAGAGTCCTCACAACACCCTGCTGTCTGTGCACGTGAATGACATTCTGTGGCCCTGTTCATGTGAATAACTGATAACCGATCATTTGCAGTGTAAAGCAAACATTTCCCTGAGGACTATTTTCTCTGGTGGAGGGATTGTTTCACGCTGTCCAATTTCAAGTCATCATAACACAACAGTGCTGCTGCTTCTAGGAAAACCAATGTGGACGACTTCATTACGGTGATGGAATACTGGTGTGAAGAAACCAAAGTCTGGATAGAAAGTAGGAAAAATGAAAATGAAAGATTAGCATTAAACATTAAGTTTATACATTTTGTAGATATGAGGCTATACATGCAAAATCATAGATATGGTCCCTTAATAATGCATTGATCCATTTGCTCTATCCTTATTTGTGCTCCTGCACCAACGCTAGTTTCCTGACAGGGATCAATAAAGTCTCATGTCATCCTCATCGCACCTTGTTTGGTACAGTCACTTCTCAGGTATTTTCTACATAATGTGTAGAATGTTTGCAGCCATGTTGACTGTTAAGATTTTCTGTGAAATTTTCAGTATTCAGCAGCTGCGATTGTACTGTCTTATTCTTTTTCAATTTATATAGCGTTTTCCATTTTTTCAAGCCATCAGTCAATTACAACCACATTTGGAACCATTTTTTAAATTATTATTATTATTTGCAGGAAGATGCTAAAAGTCATTCCACCTCAAAAAAAAAAACAACATATTGATGTGGTTTTAAAAACTGGCTAGTATCACAGCAGCGCCACACGGGCACTTAAACATTTGTTCTTCTCCATGAGGAACCAGCGACAAAAGCGCTGGCAGCCTCCCTGTAGGGGACACGGAGAGCTGAAACAAACAGCGTCATGAGAACATGAACATCCAAGCCGCGAGCTGTCTTTGTTGTTTACAGGCTGTCTCAAGAACACACTGTGTTTGTTTTATTCCATTAGGGACAGCGGCTGCCACTGTTTAGGAAATTATTCGGTTCCTTTGAATCCTGTCTGTTGCCTATGCCTGTGTTTTTTTTTTTTTTTTTTTTTTTTTTCCTTAATGACTGTGAGAGTGCTGTGTGCAGACAGACAGGGCCCCCTCTGAGAGAGTCCACTTGATTAATGATCTGGAAATGCGTCGCCTTTTCATCTGATTAAATAAAATTGACTGAATTTTTACATTTTATAATAAAGTGACTCTGCTGAGATGACATTGTGACATGGTTGGGAAGCGCTGGTGTGTGTGTGTGTGTGTGTGTGTGTGTATGTGTGTGTATGTGTGTGTGTGTGTGGAAAGAAAAGGTGAATGCAAAGTTGTGTGCTCGTGTATACCCATGTGTGCATGAATGACTACATATGTATTTGCATATGGGGATGTAGCCTATGTGTGTGTGTGTGTGTGTGTGTGTGTGTGCGCGTTAGTGGCTGACAGTCTGAGAGGCTTCAGGCTGCTGGTGTTGTGAAGCAGAAAACAACAGTTTGTCACCATGCAGTGACACTACCTGCCACTGCCATGTGAACAGCAAACAGCAGCGCCAAAGTTTCTTTTCAATTTCCCCCGAGTGTTATTGGGCACTGGAGCATTCTTGTGTGACATCCCATCTTAAGACTGTGTGTGCACGCATGTGTGTGTACGTGCGTTCATTGTGCGCATCGGCACAACAGCGACTGGACTGGAATGAGAAAGTACTCCAAATGTCAAAAACACCATACCTTTGTTCACAAAAGTATGCAAGCGCATGCAAACTAATGCTTCAAATGATCATTTGTTACATTTATTTACATTTACAGAAAAAAAAAAAAACTTTTGCTAATCTCTGGCTAGCTGAAAAAAATATGATAAAATTTATGATGAAAACTACATTATACAACTACGTTACAGCTTTTCCATTTGCTGTGAGTCTCTGGTGTCTTTGTAATGTTTATAGTGGATATGAAAGTGCAGATCGGGCCTGAGACAGAAATGTAGTAACCGAGCCCGACCTGAACCCGACAGCCATTCTTTTTTTGTGTCCGAACCTGACCCGAACCCTCCAGATTTTTCAGGTCGCCCAGTTACATTTACCGCCCTAAAATAGCCTACATGTTGCCTTCAGTGTCATCACGTAAACTATTTTATTTATTTGACACTAGAGCAGAGGTCTTCAGCAGGGGGTGGTGCAGTGAGGGACTGCGGCGCTTGTCTAATTTTTTTGAATAGAGGAGGAGGAAGAAAAAAACTCATTCCCTGGCGATCTGTGGCATGATGGCGCCTATAGCATTTGCCTAACCTGCCCAGTGGCAGTGGCACTAATAGGCCATCACTTATTTTTGTTTCCACTTTACCTTTTGCTGTCACTTTACCTTGCAGGTTTAAAATAAAAACTTGACTAAATAAACCTGGGTATTATTTGAATAGCTTAGTATTGAGTGCACAATAACAAGGTACATTTATACATGTCATTACGCCCAGTTTAATATAAAACACAATTTTATACAATATATATTGAAGGGGGTCCCTGCTCCATCACTCAATCAGTTTAAGGGTCCTTGGCTTGAAAAACGCTGAGGACCCCTGCACAAGAGTTCCACTAAAATAATGCTGATGTGAACATAACCTGAATATAAACCTGAACATAATTTCTAGATTTTTGTCCGGACCTGGCATCCAATGGGTCCTGACGGGCATGGGTCGGGCGTCCACACTCTAATGGATATATGAGGTGTAGTAGTTGTTAGTTAGTTACATTTGCTAACAGCAGCATATTAATACTACCATAAACATAAAGACAGTAGCATTATTGTGCTAGTATTAGTGTATTATACCAATTTTCCATTAGGATGCCAAATTACCACTGTGGTACATGTAAAGTGATAATGAATGAATGAATCAATGAGTGAATCAGTAACAGTTGAACCAGAATCATCAAAACATCATGATAAGGTATAGGCTATGTACAATAATAAAGGTAATATAAATAATGAATCAGTTATACTAAAAGGTGGATCAAAAACAATGAACCATACAAATATGTTTGTCAAACAAACAAAATTCATTTATTTTCAATACAGTCATGTAAACACAATTATTAATAAAGACACACCAGATGTTGAATGCAGTTTCTGTAAGCCACCACCCCAAGAACCAGACCACCTTTTCTTTCTTGTCCTTCCACCTCCTACATTTTAAATTTGACAGGAAAAAAGATATTTAGCCGTATTTTTGAGTCATTCTGTGTGACATCTCACCAAAAGCTTGACTTCTAATCTGTCCAGTTTGGCCAAATACCACATTCCTAAAATGAAATTTGTCCATCAAAAGCCTCTTTGTATGTACAGAAACAGAAGCCTAATCTTATGAAATCCACCAGACTTCTTAATCTTTGGAAACTCATCTAAAAGCCCGGCTTCTTTCCCACTGACAAATAATACATTGTGATGGAGCTGGTAAAGGCTGAGTGCATCAGTTCAGAATGAAATGACACCTTCACACTATCAAAAAAAGTAAAGTAATGAATATTTTGTAATACTTTTTTTTTTTTTTCGAGTAACAACTCCAACACTGCTTACTAGCTAGCCGCTCATACTTTGGAGAACAGGCGTAATCCTTCAGATGTAATTTGTATTTACATTATCTCATCAGTTTTAATTTTTTGACATATCAGTTACCAAACCACAAAATGATGACAGCACTTCTTGAGCTGAGGTCCTCCAACATGGCCGCCAAATTGTGGGTGTTCTGTCACAAGCAAGTACCACATAAAGATGGAGGAAACGTCTTTGTTTTAGTAGCCACAGAGAGAGAAAAGGCTTGTCTTTTTCATAGCACTTTGTTACAAAATCACTGTGGGATGTATGCATGCGTCATATTTGCATTCAATCAGTCATGATTTATTCCCTGCATTCTGTTTTTGAAATGGAGACTTTTCATTTAATTAGGGTTATTACTTTATTTATCCAAAAACAACCACCAAAGTGTCTACTGTTAACAATGAGCTATGGTGTATTTTGGATTTTGGCAATTCATGCTAATTCTGTTCAGGGTGGACCATAACCACCAAGGATGGTTTTCCCTTCACTCCCAGTTCTCCCATGTGCATAACAGACTGTAGTTTCCACGACGATGAGATGCCTAGAATATATGCCTCATTAGAATAATGATGAAATTAAAAGCTTGGAAGGAAAACTTTGAAAATACAGCAAAATGTGTTAGACAATGTGCAAATGTGCATTTCCCTGTGCCAAAAGCTCAGCAAAAAAAAAAAAAAAAAAAAAAAAAAAAGAAAGAAAGAAAAAAAACCGCACACATTCAGTATCAGCAATCCGGTGTATTCATCACTGTGTATTTTAGGGCTGCCTTTATCAGCTGGAGTGGAAAAATGGAGGACAGAAGACAACTTTGTTCTGTATCTTTCTGAAGGAGGAGCATTCCACCTTTTGCAGCAGTACGATAATTACCCAACCTTCCTGGCAGCATCGATCAAACACTGTGCAGATCACTGCACTTTCAAAAGAAGGTCTCTCTTCATCAACATCAAACCCATTTGAGCAGAAAAACTGCAGTGTCCAAATGATGTTTACACTTCTGCTCTGATGTCCCTACTTAGTGATATAGCCGGTCTACCCGCTGTATTTCCCTCGCCCAGCCTGCACGGGAAAGATTAATGATCCTGTGCTGCCAGAACCCAATAACATTATGTGACATTTACAGAAGGCTAAAAAGCAAAGGCTTAAACACAGCAATTTTCAAAGGTCAGCCATTTGTGAGTTTAGAGGGAATACAGCTTGGTGAGAGAAAGAAGAAGAAGGGAAAAAAAGAGCATTTTTAGCAGCTTACCATTGTCTTCAGTTTGCAGTGGCAGGACTTTGATTTCCCAGAGAAACAATTTCCAGATCCTGCAATAGGCGTTCCATTTTATAAAGAATATCACTCATTGCCTGTGCTCTGTGGTTAATCCTCATCAGGCATAATCTTGATTCAGCAACAGAAGCTGCCATGTATTTTTTTTTACGTTTTTTCAGCTGACAATAGTTGTATTTCCATTTGACGATGGTGAGTTCTATATTTTTAAAGCATGAGCAAAAAGGGTTTGTTCTGCAACACGCAGTATGAATTAATCGAGGTGCTTTATCTCAACAGCAGCTAGAAAGGCAGAGTGCAGCGCAGTCATGACTTTGAGGAAAAAACACCAACAAATAGTTAATAGTGTGTAGAATAAAGCATGCATGAGCTATAATTCATAGGGTAGTTGATAGTAGTAGTTGTAAGTTGTTAATAATAACTAACACAGAACTAATAAATTACAAACATTCACACTAATAAACAACTAATAAGCTGGCCTAAAAGTGTCAGGCATTCTGTCCCTGTTGTTCCATTTGGCCCCACACGCCCTCAGTGCATATGTCTTTGTTTTCGTGCACATATTTCGTGCTCATATTTGAACATGAAATGGCTGAGTGTGCTCGCAGGGAAATACTAAAGCCTTTAGTGGAAGGTGCTATGCGACCCGCTGACTTAATGGCATCCTGACAAACAGCTGCTCGTCCCTCTGTCAAATATTTATTCACTCTCGCTATCTGCCATCGTGTCTCCTTATCATCATTCAAACAACTTATATAAACACCTTTAGCGTGACACACAGGGGGACGGGGCCAGCGATAATGAGCCACGCCAGCTAGTGGTGCATGATGATGCCACGTGGCCGGGTCAGGCATGATCACTTCATTACGACATCCTACATAAACGTAAAGAGCTAACTCCTTTGTGCCCGGTGATGCAACGAGGGTGAAATGTGACCTCCAGTCTGTGATCATCATGAGGCAAGCAAACAGAAAGAAATATCAATTACATATATTTTTAAAGGATTTATTTATTTTCCCCTTAATGCTACTTGCTGTTTAAGATTATGTCAGCCCTAAAAACACTGTAGAAAAATTAAAAAATTAAAGTGAGACTGCACACCTTTGTAATTACAGTCTTATTAATGCATGTCATATTTCATAGGCAGGGTGATTATGTAATATATGTCAGTAGAAGGGGGTAGGAATTATGGTATTTTGGGAAAATTTAGAAATACAAAGTCTTAATTACAAAATTGAGAAAAAAAAAAAAAAAAAAGTTCCACGGGTGAAAATGGTGGTTTTGACTGGATTAGCCAGTTTTTAAATGTTTTTTCTTTGTTTTTTAACTACTGTTGTTTCATAAAATACAGAGTATAAAATACACAAAATATACAATGTGCAAATTGGCCATTTTCTCAAAATGACACATTCTATCTTTTTTTTTTTTTTTTTTTTTTTTTTTTTGGGGTACAATTTTAAACTTATAACCTAACTTGTAGATAGCTGTTAATTTGCAGATCTAATATGAAAATCTGGATATTTCATTGAAATTTCAACTAATTTGAATACAATATAATGTGTATATGTGAGGATATCTTTGAACATTTCCCTGTGGTGCTTGTTTATTTTTACATCGGGCCCCGGTGATGTAGCCAGTGTTTTTCAGGCACCAGCCACAGCAGGGCAGGAACTTATCTGCTTAAAATGAGTGAAAGTTTAATCCTGTATCATCTGCAAACATCTTTATTGTCCACAGTGTCGACTTTGCCTGAGCAACAAAGCTCTTCAGTAGGAAAACAGCCATCTGTCCCAACCAGACCTGACCTGGACGAGATGACCCGGTGACCTTGCCTCTGAGGTCATGACTCAAATCTGTTGACATGTCAAGAGTCTGGGGATTTCTGTGGCCAATTTACAGACATATTGAAATAATAGGCAGTTATCATTTACTGTAATGTGTCAAAAATCTGTGTCTAGAGGCATTTTAATACATAAGCTTTCCTACATCCACCAAGAATGTTAGTGGTGACCTGAACAATTTAACAACATAAAAAAATATTTTCTGACATTGCTGTTAAAGGGACATTGCTGTTTCATGCCTTACATTTACATTCCAGCGGATTCTCTTTGTAGAAAAACTGAAAGACTGAAATTTGAGATTTTGAGCTCACAATGTGACAGCTAATACTATCATTCCTGCGAATATAACTAACAAGACATATTTTATAACCTTGGACTGACAACATGAGCTGAGCCTACAAAAAAAAAAAAAAAAAAAAAAATCCACATTTTTTTATGTGACATTACCATCAGGAGGCTGATGATGCTTTTCCCTGCCTTAAGTTGGTGGCACATATTTATGATACATCTGATATGCATGAACAGAGGACAGCACTTATGGTTAAGAATTCAAATTTCAAAAGGTCTCTGTTATAATGTGAAAATGCTCAACATTAAGATATATTCTAGATTATAGGATTAAACTACAGTATGGCATTTAAGAGATTTTTCTCTTCCTCTCATTGTTACTGAGTGCTGGATACTGGCTGGATGCTCCACATGCTAACTGTTAGCCTCCTGCCACTGAGGTGGACTTCCCCCCAGCTAACATTCTGAAAAATATCTGCCTTAATCCTCTTAAACAAAGTTTAACACTCAAATGTCACTTTCTCAAACTAAAATGACTACCAAGTGCAAATGTACAACAGTGTAGTAACTGTTTATAACTGTATCTCTCCTCAACATCCAGAAAGATCCAGTAACTTCTGCAAGTTCTCCATCATTCCACACCAGAGGAACAGCAGCCACCACAGAGATGGAGGGCAAGAATAACAATTTTCTCCAGAGTACTAAAGAATGGCTTTAGCTGGGGGGAAGTCCACCTCAATGGCAGGAGGCTAACAGTTAGCATTTGGAGCTTCCAGCCAGAATCCAGCACTCAGTAACAATGAGAGGAAAATAGCACCACTACTGTCCTACAGAACAGCTAGGGGGGAGTAAAATAATATCCAAATTTTTCAAAATAGGTGAACTATCTCTTTAACGTATCAGTCTGATCTATACAGATAGTTCACAGGTGATAGTCGTTGCTAGTCATTCCTTCTGTGCAAGCTTTGTCTAAAACAGTGGTGGTCCAAGTTGCCTCGGGCAACAGTGGTAGCCAGTGAATTTTTGCATCATGCTCCAAATGTAAACATCCAACCCAGACTGACCTTTTGCTCTGGCCCTGATCTCTTTCTTCTTTAACCTGCACATCTTCCAGCCACCAGCAACAGATGCTGCTCCACTGTCAAATGGCCTACAAAGCAAACTGCACTACTTTAATCCTATGTGTAGCCAGCATTAAAAATTGGATTGAGACGGATAAGATTAGATTATGCCTGCAGGATTTAAAAAAATGTAAAAGCTCCATTTAGGCTTTAACATAATCTCCTTTCACTCCCGGCAAGCATCAAGCCTGCCAGCAGATGCCAGATACTCTCTGCATAGATGTTGTCTTATTTTATCTCTTGCTTTTTGGATTCGGTCCCTTTCTATTATGAGTATTGTAGGTTTCCTTTTCATTGGGATTGGGTGGTTTCATATTTGGAAAAGCTTTGGGGTGTTCATGGGGCAAAATTTCAGGAACTTTGACCCCTACAGTGCAGGTTCATTGGCTGGGGCCGGTAGCTTTTACTCTGATTTCCTATTTCTTCACAGCTAGGCATCTGATTCATATCTAGCACAGCTACACTGCCTGTAACCAAATAAACCAGAGTGCTTTTAGGAAATTGCCTCCCTCTCCATCTGAAAGTAGTGTGTACTGTAGGACACTGTGGCTAAACGCAGCATAATGTTCATTTCCAGGTATGGGCTACGATCCAGGTTGGACATTTTTTTTTGGCATGAAGGTGGAGATGTAAGATTTGGAAGGCTTTTTAATTTCATTGATTTATTTGTTGGTCTATTTGTTTATCTGTCTGTCAGTGTGTGTGTGTGTGTGTGTGTGTGTGTGTGTGTGTGTGCGCACTCCAACAAGCTCGATGAATAACAGATTATGGTGCTACTTCCATCCCCATGACAGATCTTAAGCATGTATAAGAGCAGCTCTAAGTCGGACCCTGTTAAAGTGGCCTGCTGCTAATGCAGTCAGCATACAGCAGGCCTGAAACCACACGCACACGCGCACACACACACACACATGCACGCACACACACACACAGACACACACCAGGCAGCCATTTGTCATTTAGGCCGGAGCTGCTGCTCTTGGGTAACATCTTAATCCTTCCAGCTCAATCTGGCCTGCATCTGCCAGGGAGGAATTACACTGATCTACTGTCAGCCGCCGCCCACCCCCTCACCCCCCACCCCACCCTGCTGTAATGACCATAGAAATACACTACCTAGAATAGAGTATCCCTAACATGCTGGCTCGGCTAGTTATGTTTCTCTACCATACAAGAAGATTAGATCAACCTTTATTGATCCCTGTGGGGAAACTGGGTCAACAGCAGCAAATACTAATAGGATACAGCAAAGAAGAATAGGATAGAAATAGAGATAGAACAGCTGGGGCTATTAAACATAACTCTACCAATACTTACAGCACTGAATCAAGTAGAAATATAAAACAATTGAAGTTATATGAAATATAGTATGCATGCAGGATGTACAAGATAACAGGAGAAGAGCAAGAAAAAAAAATTCCACCGAGCAGAAGAATAGAGGACAAAAGACAAATGCATGCTGCATGGCCGAATTTTGTTAAAACCCACGGAACTTTAGTTGAAATTCTAGTGGAGATCCCGAGTTTTCCAAACATCCCAAATATGTCCTGCAGAATTCCAGGGAAATGTGTACAAAATCATGCACAAGACATGCAGAGATTTTCTGTTAGATGCTATAAATAAAACGACATCTTGGCTGTGAGTATTTCACTCAGTATAAGTGTGATGTAGCTTCAGTGAAGTTGCACCCAGCAATATGTGTGTGACAAAAAAAAAATCTAATCTTTGAAGCTACTTAAGGGGAAATTTAATGGAAAATCAGATTTTAAAAGGTTGTTTTAAATCTGCTGCTGGTTGGAATATTTTATTGTGTTCTTGTAGGTTTCTCCACAGACTGTGCACATGGCTACAGAGAACATTTCTAAAACATTTCCCTACAGCACCATAATGGTTCTGCTATGTCACAGGCTTAAAGAACCATTTTCAAGGGCTATACTGAACCTTTTTTGTTAAGAGTGTAGGTTAGGGTTGGTACCCATTTCCATAGGGCACTATTCATTCTCCTGTCCTGCTCCTCTCCGCGGTGATAAAGTGCCCTCGCTCTGGAGCTCACAAGTTTGTTTGTGCTCATCGGCGAGGCTTTTAAACATGACTGATATCTCCTCATTTTCTTTATACAAGCCCCAGCACACACGCAGAAATACACATACGCACAAAAAACCCACACTCGCGCACACTCAAAAACACAAACACCATGGTCTTAATCCATCGGCGACTGGACCCCTGAAAGCAGATCAGTCAGCGGCCCGCTGTGACCTTGGATGGGGTTTTGTCATCTGGCCCCTTGCCATATGGGGGTGTGGGTGGAGGGGGTGGAGTCCAGTTCCATACAAACAGCTGTTCAACTATTACCCCACCACACAAACACTCTCACACACGCAGGGAAAAAACAATATGTTATGCTCTCCTGTTGCCTCCCAGCATGGCTGCTCTTCAGGTTGAGAGTTTCTGCGCTGCTGCTAAATGGCCGGAGCTGCAGTGGATTAGCAGGCTGAGACTGAAGGGAGAGCAGGGATGCTTTTATCCCCGGCTGTGAGCGAGCAGCAAGACAAGCTCCTCAGTACTAACCCCAATCCCTCTGCTATCATATGGCCCTGGGAGGACAGGCAGGGGTGATGCTGACACGACAATCACAGCGCGCCGCAGCCAAGGAGACGGAGGCGGCTGAAAAGCACAAGGATTTCTGTCAAAATCAAAAAAAAAAAAAAAAAAAAAAAAACACCATTCAAACGGCAGGTAGAGCGTTTGGTTTTTGAGAGATCACAGAACATGAAAATATTTATTTGACCTAATTTGCTCTTCTATATTTTGGGGTTGTTTGCAGCATTTTCGCGTGTGCCCACTTGGAAATTACCACCATTAGTGCAAGCACATGCATACTTGCGAGCTGCCACAGTGATGTACAATAGATAAAATGTTTCATCTGCAGCATTTATCACATATTTTTGAAGCAAGGCTATTAGAAAAATATTAATAGAAATTCCTCATGTTTCATTGTGAAGTACTTATAGTACTTAAGTAAAAGTAAAGATACCTTGTTCAAAAACTACTCAAGTCAAACTAAATGTTACCCATCACAACAGTCCAAAAGTATCTGCTATTCAAAAATTCATATTTATTGAAAGCCAGCTTCAGTAGAAAAAATAAATTGAAAAAACAAACACAAATCATTTTTCTTGAAACCCCTTAGTAAAATGACAATACCTGAGGAAAAGACATATTATCATATGATGGCCCTGTTAGCTGAGCCCTAACAGTGTGTAATGAGTGATGAAGGAAGTCACTTCAAACTGTAGTGAGTTAACAGTCTGCATTAATTCTCATGTTTGTCTGGGCTTGATATTTCAGGCACATCACAGTAATATATTCAGAGATTAACATGACTGTTTCACATCAACAGCCCAGTCGCCAAAGAAACATGTTGGCATTTTACATTTCTGTAAAGATGTGATGAAATGTAAAGTCTTCAAGTTCCATGGTGTAGTGTAAAGTGAGTGGAAAACAGTGTATTAGCAAACAGGCGTCTATAGATGAGGGTTCAATTCCTGCGTCAAGTGAGTATTATGTTTGTTTTTAGCTAATGTTAGCTACTGAATTTCGCTGACATTAGCTAGCTAAAATTGGTAAATGTTAGCTAACATTTTGCATTGTTTCCCAAGATCTTTTCCTAACCTTAACCATTGACAATAACCCTTTTCCTAACCTTAACCATGACGATAACCCTTTTCCTAACCTTAACCATTGACAATAACCCTTTTCCTAACCTTAACCATGACGATAACCCTTTTCTTAACCTTAACCATGACGATAACCCTTTTCCTAACCTTAACCATGACGATAACCCTTTTCTTAACCTTAACCATTGACAATAACACTTTTCCTAACCTTAACCATGACAAAAACCCTTTTCTTAACCTTAACCATTGACAAAAACCCTTTTCCTAACCTCAACCATTGACGATAACCCTTTTCTTAACCTTAACCATGACGATAACCCTTTTCCTAACCTTAACCATTGACAATAACCCTTTTCTTAACCTTAACCATGACGATTAACCATTTTCCTAACCTTAACCATGACTATAACCCTTTCCCTAACCTTAACCATTGACGATAACCCTTTTCTTAACCTTAACCATGATGATAACCATTTTCCTAACCTTAACCATTGACAATAATCCTTTTCTTAACCTTAACCATGACGATAACCCTTTTCCTAACCTTAACCAAGTAGCTTTGGTGGCTAACGAAGGTGGCTAACGTTGCTAAGGAGGTAACATTAGCCAGCGTTCGCGCATTTGCGAATATTAACAGCCATGTGACATTGACACGGGCTCCACCACATGGGCTGCAAGTCTAAATGTTGATATGCAGCAAATTTTTGGTTCAGAAATCTTCACATTCCAATTTGTATTTATTGGTTTGTAGAATGTAAAATGCAGATATTTTACTCTGGCGCCTGTGTTGACATCAAAACAGTTCAGAGCTCTGTTTTAGCTGCTCACATAATGTAAAATGTAAAATTCCCTAACCCCATTTTTTCCCAGTAGGAAATACACATTTCACATGCATTTCACATGCATGTGGATCAAAATATTAAAGCTAAAATTGTTACACTGGAGCCGTTGTGAACGGTGGGACATGGGTTGGATATTATATCAGCTCTGGTCTCCAGGAGCTTATGTATTCAACCCATCTCTCACAGATATGTATGAAATTCTGTTTTTAGAGTCTGAGAGAGAACGTCAGTCTCCACATTACAATGATTATATTCGTGTTATTCCAATCCAGCCTCTATCTATATATATATATATATATATATATATATATATATATAATTTGCTCTAGTCGGTAGTGGATTTGAGTATTTTATTTTCTAAAGGTAGCAAAGGTACAAATTCCTTAAAAAGGCTTAAGTACAGTAACAGTATTTCTACTTTGTTACTTTACACATCCTATAAGAATACAGTCATCTGCAGAATCAAGCGGCCTGCACATAATCCAGCTCAGAGCAAACATGCTGCAGACTCAGTGACAGAAACATTTTCCATATTCCTGTGGGCAGTCAACCCGAGCGAGCCCCCAATCTCTGAGATGTTAACTGCACAACAGAGGTGAGGTGAGTCCTCTCCTTTATTTATTTATTTATTTATTTATTTTACTGCCTTTTGAAGCAAAGGTTCCCGCCCACCCTGAGGCGAGGGGAAATGAAATAAAACACTGGCTGATGAATGGTGCCTGTTGGACAGTTGCTGGGAGGTTGGGCCGGGGAGGTTTGATCGCCACGGTGTGAGGTAAAGGTCGGCATAGGGGGAGTGGCGAGTCCCAGCTTCACCATATAACCCTGTTTGGAAGAGCTCTCTCTGTCTCTGCCTCTCTCTTTCACTCTGGGTTGACAGGCAGCAGAAGTCACTGATTTTCATTTTGCACATTTTCCATCCTTTTTTTTATTTTGTAATCAGCATGACAGTGTTCCTTCAGGTCTGTCTGTCTTTTCCCAAGGATGAGGTAAGACTGCATCTAGTGTGGCAGAAAACCCAGAAGCTATGAAGTTCATTCATAATCAAACTACCCCATCTTCTGCACATTTTGGATGCAGAAAACCAGGTAAGAGGTTTGTCAGTATGGCAAACAGGGGTTACAACACTATAGTTTGCCTGTATATATTACATAAGGTCAGATACCAGTCATTTTTGTACACCTCTGCTGTAGATGAGGATCCTCCCTGACTACAGCAACATAAACCCATTCAGTCTGGAAAACCTGGTCTGACATGTGATTTGCTTCCCATATTTTCTTCATGTATATTACTCTAACGATTTTGCAAGTTGATTTTTCACTTATGGACAATACCAGTGTGATCTGAGTTGAGCTCTGGGCTCATGGGCTCTGATGATAAAAAGAAGAAAAACTGAACTGACAACTGTAAATGGGGCTTTGCTATACCTGCTTGGATGTTATTGTGAATCCTGTCTGCCAGCATGGCTGTTAATAGGCAGGGTTTTCCGTTCATGTATTTCTACCATCACTGGAGGAAGAGGAGCATGCTAACCAAGTAAGGAAACTAACGGGAGACACATTCCAGTATGGAAATTCCAGTATACTCTAATGTCAGCAGAAAGTGAGAACAGGACAAGTTCTGTATATTCACAGTTTAATTATGACTACGATAATAATATTTGATGATGAAATAAATTATCATCAGCAAAACTTCAAACTATCAAAACTATTGAAACTTTTATATTAATTAAATGACAAGTTTTAGTGGTTAATTTGCATTTTTTTTTTAACCAATTGTGATTTTCATATAGTATTTACAATGGATAAAATTATTTAAACCAAAATTTATCCATTTTATCCTTTTTTTTTTTTTTTTTTTAACGCTCTGGGACCTTTATGATTTGTGCATCCACTGGTCTGCTTTTCTGCATTTGTTTGTGAAATAAGAACAAATTCAAGTAAGACCCTATTGATGCATCCTCTAAATTATTTCTTGTGAGTAAAATGAATCATTTTGTACGAATGTGTAAATTTTCCTTCATCAGATGTGTAGACAGATTACACGTGCACACCCATGTAATCTGCCTTGATAAATAAGACACTTTCAAACACACCATTATGCTCATGCACAGCCACTCATTAACATAAAGATACACCCCCAAATGACCATATATGGCAACAACCTTCCGTTTAATGTTGCAGGAAATGATGACATGTCACCCCCTGTGCAGAGCATGGAGTACAAGAAGAAAGAAAATTAAGAATAATGCTTAGTAGCAGTTACATATATTTGCTCCTGCGGTAATACATAACTATCATTTGGATTTTTCAAAGTCTAGTACAAAAAATATTGCAAAAGCTCCACTAATCAACAAGCCAGCAGCTCTGCCTTGAGGGTGGGAATGGGAGCAAAGATCCAATAAAACATGTTTCAAACACAAAATCTTCTGAAAATCAGAATGATCCAAATGCTCCATCAAGGCAAGAGAAGCCATTTTATACACATCACACCACAATGTCTCATTGCTGCCCTTTATGATTGCCTGACAATCAGTTTTAACACCTATAATAATATTGAAAATGACTGTCAATTTGTCACATAGAAGTCATAATACAAATGGAAAACAGTATCAGGATTAATAATGAAAAAGTGTTGATTTGATTTGCTCCTGTCGTTCTTTCTCTCCTGTTGTTCTTTGCTTTTCAGTCCCTTGCTGCTGAGCCTTTATGCACATTGTCGTGTACAGATTGATGAATCCAACACCTCACTTAGAAATGGTTGTCTGTATGGGTTTACGCCTGTACAGGCGGGCCATGGCGGTTGTCTGGTAATCGGAGGACTCCTGGTTCGATCCTTCAGGCAGCGCGTCGAAGTGTCCTTGAGCAAGACACTGAGCCCCTCACTGCTCCTGATGGGCAGCTTGGCACCTTGCCTGGCATCCTCCGCCAGCGGTGTGTGAATGTGTGTGTGAATGGGTGAATGTGAGGCAGACATTGTAAAGCACTTTGAGTGGTCGGTGGACTAGAAAGGCGCTATAGAAATGCAGTCCATTCACCGTATGGCTCCGTGCGAAGTGCTGACACATCAGGGCCCTGGAATTTTGTTTAAAACGTACATACAAAGAGCTAAAGCACAGGTTTGTGTGTTCTCATTATTTATGAATATGGCCCAAGAATTTAATTATGTTCTGGCCCATCTGGCTAACTTCAGTATTCAGTGTTCATATCTGGCTTTCAATTCCTCTGTGTTCGATCTTAGCTACTTCTTTCACAGCTGCTAGACAAGTTTTAGCTTCATCTTTAGCTTTATCCAAGATTTCCATATGGGTTTATTCTGTTTGATAGTGCGTTCTAACACTAATAAAGAGGCTGAGTTCTGGATGTGTAAATGTATTTTACTCCTGGATCTCTCCCAGAAACTATATGGGGAATAATCACACCGACATCCCACACATTTCAAATTCCTCGCTAACACAAATCTAAATATTGTCTAGACACATTGTTATATGGAAGTGAGCAAGTAACATGATTTTTAAAGGGCAACTGATTCCTTTTTTTTTTTTTTTTATCATCACCAAATAGTACTTTTCTGTTTTTCTTTGAGAATTGTCTGTAAATAGTGTGTCTTCTAGTCTGCATGGCTGCAGACAGACTGAAACACAACAATTCAAAGTGTCCATTTTTGTTCTTTCCCTCACCAAAATAAATTGTTCACTCAGTAGCTGATGTTCTCTCCTGTCAGTCGCAATTAATTAAACTGACATGCAAATCAAAGCAAGATTCTTCAATTCAGTAATCAATTAAAGCTTAATTCTACGCAGTTATGGCTTTCCACTTGGGACAACTTGAAATACATGGACAGCATGTGAATAAAAAAAAATTACTTTGGAAACAACAACGATGAAGGAAAAATAGAAAATATGTCGAAACCTGTACGATGATGTACAGTGATGTAAAACAGTAAGGAGAATGTTGGACTTGAGTGAAAACACCAACTGCATTGCAGTTGTTCATTGTAGGTTAAACCTCAGCTAGCAAGAAAGAAAAGAAAGAAAGAATAGAAAGAAATGAAAAGAAAAGAAAAACAAGATTGGCACAAAAACCCATACCAGTCAAACCATTGTTTCAGCTTTTCATTACATTCAAACTTCACCAGACTTTTACTGTCACATTTATTATCAGTTGCAATGCATCATGGATATGTGCTGTATTTCACATCTGTCTCAGCCCTCTGATCATGCAAAATACTTGTCTTGGTCTTGTTATCACCACAATAATAATTCAGCGTTTCCCGTGTCAGCAGAATCTTTTGCCACTCCCACGATGGTTCAGCATTATTACTCACTGCGGGTCTTTCCTCCCAGAGCTGCGCACGTAAAAGAATATGGCAAGGGTGTACCCTATCACCCCTGTTTTACCCACTTTGAGCCTTGATGTCATCCACGACAATATCAAACAAAACGCTTGGATTAATAACAAACTGTCACTATGGCCCGATCATGGATTCATGGGATGGAAGTAAAGCACAGATCTTGCCTTTGGGCAACAGGTACCGGGAGCACTGCCATTACTTTGAAGTTGATATTGCACAGAGATTAGTCCTGGACAAAGACCAGTGGCAGAGAGACACTGCCTACCACTGCCTCACTTTTGACAGGGATATTTCTCTTGTGATTAATCACTATGTGCATGATGCTTGACTGGCCTGACAGTCAAAGCCTGTGTGTGTCTTTGTGTATATAGATCATATCTGTAATAGTAGACAACACACACCATCCCATCAGAGGCCCAGGTGAAGGCTGATACTTATATTTTTAGATCTTTTAAATAGCTGTCATGTTGTGCTGATCTTCAGTATTATCACATTTGCAATGCAAAAAATACAAGTGCTGAGGTTAGCATCTATTGAGCTATTCATTTGACTTAATAGTTAAAAAAAATGTCATAATTATTGGATAATTATAAAAACGTTATGTGCAAGGTACGTCAAATTTCATGTCAAGTATCCAGGCTGTTTTTATGTAGCTGTGATTAGACGGGAAACTGCCTCACATCAGAGATGTATGACATGAATGGTCATTACATATATTTTTTTAAAAATAAAAGGCTGATATCAGCTCCATACGTCCGCAATATGTAGGTCTAATCCGAATAAAAAGGAGGAACTGTCGGATGCAGCCCCTCATTAATAATCACGCCAACCCAGCTGGAAAAATCAGACATGTTGTTCTTTTCAGATAGGGGAAGAATGCCCTGACTAACTTGCATCAATTTCATCTTCATCTGAGACTCACAGTCAACAAAACTCTGGCTAATGTGCTGTCACATTAATGGTGAAAGGTGGACATTTGCCCAGAGTGCATGTGATCTTTTTTGGATTAGAAGACACAGTATATATACCGGGCAAAAATAACAAAGATTTATGCTTCCATATCAGCTCCCCCTGAATAGTGTGCATGCAAGACTGGAAATTAGAGAAGGCCAAACGGTAACACTAACTGCTGCACGCACACACACACACACACACACGCACACACACGCACACACACACACACGCACACAGCTGAGTTGCTTTTTTATATTTGATATACAGCAATCAGTGGCTGACTGAAAGAGTATAGACTTGTAAAATGAGCATGGCTTGTTTTCCTGCAGCACGTATTATGGTAAAATACAATCCTCTGGGAAAATCGCGTATTGTCTTTAAAGTCTTTGACGTGTGTTTCAACATCAAGCGACCCCTGATCAGGTGGGCTGCTGCCTCTTCCTGACATGTATGTCGTATCCCAAATAATCCACAGAATCATGGCTCTGCTGTCACTGTGCATATCACCAAACTATTGACTTGCTATAGGCAGCAAGGAACAAACATGAAGCTGGAAACATGTTGTTTTTTCACACATTGCATATGTTGATTTTTGGGAGAAAAATTGATGGGTTATAATTTATTTTTGCTGTTATCAGTTATAGTCTTTATTCCTGCCTTCCTTTACCCATGCAAAGACCCATTTGTGCAAAAACTGTGTATGTGCATACGGGAGTGTGTGCCTGCATGCTCGTGTGTGTGTGTGTGTGAAAGACAGAGAGAGAAAGTGAAAGAGAGAGAGAAAGCGACAGAGAGAGAGAGAGAGAGAGAGAAAGAGGGTATGCCTGTGCGTGCGTGCGTGTGTGTGTGTGTGTGTGTGTGCGTGTGTGCGCACAGTGCCCCTTCATTACCCCAGAACCTGCTGCAGAAAGGCATCATCTCATCCTGCCCTGCATGGAGGAGGACATTCAAAAGAGAGATGCCTCCAAGGGAAATGTTTGAAATCCACTCAAACATACTCTGATACATTATACGATAAACATGTGGCAACCATCTCTGTTCCCTCACCTAAATACACAGGCTCCTCTGGACGCTGAACCCCACTTTGTGCTGTGGTGCGCCAGTGCCCCCTTATGGCTCCCGCGGCGACTGCAGCGCTCGCAAAGGTGAGCAATTTGCTAATGAACAGACACCACGATGGCAAATTGCAGCTTACCCCCATACCTGTGACACTTGGTTTCTCTAATCACATCTTTTATTAGTTTTCTCGGTTCAGTTTGCGCAAAGGCCTCGGCTGTCTGCATCAACAGCAGGAAATGTCGAGAAAGGTAAAACCCAATCAAAGAATCCCAATCTCATTAAAAGGAGCAGCCAACGGAGCATCTTAGGTTCATAATGAAGGGAGGCAGGTATATGCAGGGTGCCGCTGTGTGTGTCGTGTTTTTAATTGCATGACGGTCCACTCACTTTTTTGAAGTTAATTGTGGATTAGCATTTACCAGCTCAGCCCTGTTGGGGAGACTCTTAATTGTATGTGGAAAAACTATTGGACCTGTGCCAACAAGCCATCATACATATGGAAAGGCGGCCACAGATTTTTTTTTTTCCCCCTCTCTCTCTCTCGGACTGTTATTTATTTTAATAGACCAAAGTGAAATAGAGAGGGATTTGGCCTATAGCACACTAGCCCATATTAGAGCAGAAAAGCTGATTTTCCAAATAGGGGAAAATGGGGTAAGTTGAACCTGTGGGCAAGTTGAGCCGCCACTAGTTTCTAGGCAACCAAACACAAAACGGTCCGTGTCATCACAGATTTAGCCCATAAGTGATTAATTTTCCCGACTCTACAATAGAGAAAGAGACAGGGTTTTTGTTGTGAAGTGGTTTCATCGTGGTAAATATGTTTTGATTCTCGCATATAAATGAAAGCAGATACGTGTGAGGCTTTTATTGTGGAATAATTTAAGGTTATACAAGGTGCAATCGCTTTTTCACCTTTGTGTGAACCTGAGCTGCTGTGTGAGATCGTTTGGTTCAAATTGTGCTTGTGAGGTAACAAGCTCCACTTGCTCAAGGGTAGGTTTGGCCAACTTTTTAAATGAATCACACTTGTGAAATTAGTTTATTGTAGCTGCAGAAAATATTTTCTTTTCCGTGGATACCCAAGTGTGTGGCAAGTGTGTCTATGTGGCAATTATTGTATGAAGCAAATGTTCATTTAGTTTGCTGTGGTAGCAAGAAATAGTAAAAATGTTATTTTACCCCATGAGCCTGCTATTAAAATGTATGTGTGATGAATACACTATATTACCAAAAGTATTCGCTCACCTGCCTTTACTCATACTATGAACTGAAGTGCCATCCCATTCCTAACCCATAGAGTTCAATATGATGTCGGTCCACCTTTTGCAGCTATTACAGCTTCAACTCTTCTGGGAAGACTGTCCACAAGGTTGAGGAGAGTGTTTATAGGAATTTTTGACCATTCTTCCAAAAGCGCATTGGTGAGGTCACACACTGATGTTGGTCGAGAAGGCCTGGCTCTCAGTCTCCGCTGTAATTCATCCCAAAGGTGTTCTATCGGGTTCAGGTCAGGACTCTGTGCAGGCCAGTCAAGTTCATCCACACCAGACTCTGTCATCCATGTCTTTATGGACCTTGCTTTGTGCACTGGTGCACAGTCATGTTGGAAGAGGAAGGGGCCCGCTCCAAACTGTTCCCACAAGGTTGGGAGCATGGAATTGTCCAAAATGTTTTGGTATCCTGAAGCATTCAAAGTTCCTTTCACTGGAACTAAGGGGCCAAGCCCAGCTCCTGAAAAACAACCCCACACCATAATTCCTCCTCCACCAAATTTCACAGTCGGCACAATGCAGTCTGAAATGTACCGTTCTCCTGGCAACCTCCAAACCCAGACTCGTCCATCAGATTGCCAGATGGAAAAGCGTGATTCATCACTCCAGAGAACGCGTCTCCACTGCTCTAGAGGCCAGTGGCGGCGTGCTTTACACCATTGCATCCGACGCTTTGCATTGCACTTGGTGATGTGTGGCTTGGCTGCAGCTGCTCGGCCATGGAAACCCATTCCATGAAGCTCTCTGCGTACTGTACTTGGGCTAATCTGAAGGTCACATGAAGTTTGTAGCTCTGTAGCAATTGACTGTGCAGAAAGTCGGCGACCTCTTTGCACTATGCGCTTCAGCATCCGCTGACCCCTCTCCGTCACTTTACGTGGCCTACCACTTCGTGGCTGAGTTGCTGTTGTTCCCAAACGCTTCCATTTTGTTATAATAGAGCTGACAGTTGACTGTGGAATATTTAGGAGCGAGGAAATTTCACGACTGGATTTGTTGCACAGGTGGCATCCTATGACAGTTCCATGCTGGAATTCACTGAGCTCCTGAGAGCGGCCCATTCTTTCACAAATGTCTTGTTTCACAGTCTGCATGCCTGAGTGCTTGATTTTATACACCTGTGGCCAGGCCAAGTGATTAGGACACCTGATTCTGATCATTTGAATGGGTGAGCGAATACTTTTGGTAATATAGTGTATGTGTGAGTAGAGGGCACCACCGACTGAAGTTCTATAGATGAGAGGAGGAGAGAGGAGGATGGATGAAGAATTCATGTTTTGGCTGAGCAGGACTGCTTTTGCTTATTCAGCCATGCCACAATTTCTAATTCAACTTTGAAGAGGGGTCAGCGCTCCGGCCCTCCGCACAAACTCACTGGAATCATTTGCTTCCTCTTCCCAGCTCCTATTGATTTATTAATCACTCTACCAATGAACTAACAGATACTGACCTTTTCATAGTCCCTGAGCATTTGCACCCCCCCACCAAAACTGGCAGAATCGATCATTTAATGGAACATCAAGGCCACACATATTATTTGCCAGCATTTTGTCACGCATGCCCCCATATCCAGGGCCCTTCAATACATTGACCTTCCCTAAGAAATGTGTAAACAACAACAGAGGGGGCAGAATACCGTTATTAACCTTCGTCATCACATCTAATGGCTGTGTAGACTGGAGGCTAATGAGGAAGCACAGGTTGGGAGGGGTCAGTGGCCATTAGTGTGGCATTGTGGCTTTCTGAATATGGAAAACTGTATCCAAAGTCACAGCTAGGGGAAAATTTGACATTTTGTGAGGTCTTGATATCGCAAGTTTCTTAATTAATAATTCAGATGTCATATTCTTTATGCTTAATTATCAACCGAAGTGCTATTTTGACTGATGTTCAGCACATCAAACAAGATAGATGATTGTTGCAGGTTGCATCCAAGTAAAGCAGAGCACTAACACAATAACATCGTGAAATGTTAGATTTATATGTATTACTCGCTAAACACTATAAGGCTAAACCCGTCTCTTAGAGGTAACCCAAGTCCATAGTGTCCTAAAAAAACAAAATAGAAACAGGCCAGCTGGAGCTTACTGTAGAGCACAATGGCTGCTGTTCAGGGGTCTGAGGTTGTTGCATTGTTCCCCGCTCACTGCATCACTGCAGGCATGAACTGAACTAGATGCACAAGAAAAAGAGACGGGGCCTGGAAGCAAAACAACAATGTGGCTATCCCGGTCCAAGCATGCCACGCTGCCCAATCAGCTGGCCAGTGTGGGAGAGAGCTGGCTTTCTCAATGGACGTCAGTCACTGCTAGACTAATGGCAGATGACATGGAACATAATGCACCAACTAGATCCCGGGCCGACAGGAGTAATGGCTCATAAATTCAGGAGCCCCGGAGCAGGGATCTGTCAAAACTCAGCAGTGCATCGAGGGTTAATGTTTTTCATACACCCCCCGCCCCGATCACCGCGGTGTGTCAGTCAGTGTGTATGTGTATTTGCCACCTCCTCCCCCCCGTCCTCCACTGCTGCCGCTCTCCACCCTACAGTGAAATGCAGCCAGCCATGCTAAAAACCGTTTTCTTTTTAATTAATCACGCCAATACTATGGAGCGGATTTGGCCCAGGTCTGGCCGTGCGGCTTAAGCTCTAATCAATGGCACAGGGTTGAGAGCTCAGGGAGTGTCGATATTTTCCAAAGTACAAAAAAAAATGTCCTGGAGGCTCTGGCTGCCCCCAATAAAGTGCCCTGGGGATGCAGGCGGCCCAAAAAGCCTCACACTGTGGCCTGCACCTCCGCCATGCTACTCTCCTCTTTTGTTCCTGTTTGCTGGGTGCAGAGGCAGGAGAGCAGAAAAGGGGTTGTGACCTACAGAGCTGGGTCAGGCCCGCCCGTGGCAGGCCATTTAGCGTGCACTGTACCCATGGAACATTTGATTTTATACAAAGAAAACTAAAAAAAAAAAAAGGCTTAAAAGATACTGTTTCAATTTCATTTAATTTGTAAGACAAGAGAAATATTTTCATCATACAAAATGTTTGTTACTCTCAGTAACCTTTTTTTTTTTTTTTTTTTTTTTTTTTTTTTACAGAGAAGCAAGGGGGTGTTTTTGCTTTATTTCAGTCACAGCAGGCGAGGAATGACATGCAGCAACGGGCTCAGTCTGGGCTCAAACTTAGCCTTAAAGAGATAGTTCACCATTTTGAAAAATTTGATTTGAGTGCTGGATACTGGCTGGATGCTCCACATGCTAACTGTTAGCCTCCTGGCACTGAGGTGGACTTCCTAACCATCTTAATCCACTCAAAAAAGGTTTAACATCATAAATTTCTGTTTAGAAGTATTGCCAGTATTTTGACTTAATCTTAAATGGAGGGAATAAGAAGAGCCGCTGGACATCATGAGCCTACAGGTTTATGTGGGTCAGTATGCCATGAACATGGGGCTGTGTAGTTGGTGATAAATGTTAAATGTAAATCTTGAACGTCTCCTGAATCTTTTCATTTGCTTTGTATTGATAATTCCTGCTTATGATAGAATAACACAGGAACTGTTACAAAATGCTTAATGCTCTCAGCCCTTTTCCCGTCGGATTTGCTATTACATGTACCGCGAACACATTGCCATTTTAGAATATGTGCGGTCATATTCATTGAGTTTGAAAATGAAAGCACAAGCTGCTATTACTTCTCAACTGTCATTCTTTCTATTCGCTTGCTGTCAGTCCAATTCCCAAAATGCCTGCAATCAGTGATGCTTGGTGCTTCAAGGCCTAAAGATGCAAATCGCTAGATGGCTCATGAGCCATCCCAAGTGTGAAAAGCTGTGCCATTATCTAAAGCTAATGGGGCAGATGTGAGCAGTGAAAATGATACAGTGGCTATGGTAATGCAGTTCAATTCCCATGTATGAGTTATTGAAGGATGTGGGTGTAAGCTTATTAAAAGAATCCAGTCATTGGTGTCTTGACTGGTGATTTATGACAGCGGCAAGTTGTTGTGACTTGGCAACACCTGGAGAACCCAAACAGAGGACCTAGGCTGCAAGTTCAGTCAACAAAAGGTCATCCTGTGGCTCATAGCTTTTTTTGCCAAGGTGTGTTTGTGCCACAATTTTGCAAGTTGTTGGGACAAGGATTAATGAGTTCATGTTAAGGCGTGCTCAGTACCAGCATATCCTGTCTATTTGGTTTATTTGGCTGCACAAGGTGCCTGAAAAAAAAAAAAAAAAAAAACCTTTTCACAGCCACAGCTTGACCCATTATAGCACTGTAGGTCAGGTGCCACCTCTACATGTGCACCACACACACACACACACACACACACGTAACCAGCACAGCACAACTAACTGGGTCACACACACTCACACACTGCAGAGAAAGAGGGGATAAAGACCAAGTCCAGAAATTTGCTTTGTTGTTCCATTATCATGTAACACGGTGATTGGAGACAGACTCACTTGGGTCATGGTAATAAAATTATGGTCAACAGATTCAGTAGTCTAATACTGCATGCAATAACTGATGTTACATGACTTACTCAGGTCTTGGTAATAATTATTATAGTCTGCAAATAATACTACATGCAACAACCAGTGTTACTGACTAACTCACTCACAGCATGTTCAGAAATGTATTTGGTGAATAACTCAAACCAAGCCTCAAAGCAATAAATCCACTTGTACAGCTTGTTAGGGTAACCAGCCTATAGTCCGGCCTAATGCCTGTATGAGGCCAACATGTCATCAGTGGAATGAAAGACAAACAGTCAACACCTTGGTCCCTTTAGAATAAACATTTCTTGCAGCATGTCCATTAAACTTCACTGCTGCTCCTGCTCAGAGTCTAGCCTGGACAGAGCTCATCACCTCGGCACTGCACTGGAGCCGCCATTCCCAGTTTCTTCACAAACTCTTTTAGCTTGGCAGCTTAGGTCATTGGCTTTCTGAACTTATTTATTTACTGTTGTTGTTATTGTTATTTTATTTTATTTTTTGGCTCGTACTGCCACTCTGACATCCCTCACATCTTGTCAGTCATTTTACTGAAGTGAGTTGAGATTGGCTGGTTCGTGTAATGTTCAGGCAGAGATTGTACAGCGTGCACATGCGTTGCATCTTTGCGTTTGTTTTGTTTTTAACCCAATAAATCCATTTGTATCATATACCTTTGAACACTTCCCCTGTTCACCCTGGACCATACCATTGGCACTTCAAGTACAAATCATATATCATACACCAGAAAGGTCGTGTAATAACATATTTTTTGATTTATTTATTTTTTATATATATTTTGTTATAGGACTAAATAAAGGGTTCAATTTCAAAAAATTGGAATTTTCTGCCAATTCTTTCATAGTTCAGGCTTTATAGGGTTAAGGGAAGAAAGAAGGCAACAGAACCTGCAAAGAAAGACAGAAAAATCTAGAAACAGCAAGCTGACTAATATAATTTAGTGTCACTGGGGCCAAATTTGCTCTCCTGTCAAAGCTGGCTCCAGGCTGCTGCCCACTTTGCCTATACGTAATGGGCGGCCCTGCCTGCTCAAGGTCTGAGTCTGTCACTCGCCCAGCCTGATACACACCGGTGCTTTGCTCAAGTAAAACTTTAGTCATGTTGATCACCAAAGGCGGGCCTGATGCATTATATTTTTTTCTCAAAAAAAGGAGCAAGTTTATAGTTTTTCTACCTCAGTTTTCTACCCTCAAGATTGTATCATTCACTGCACACAGCATGTGCACAGTAAAACACATGACTGACACTGCCTCAGTGTGTTGTTGATAATGGGACTGAAAAAGTTTGTAACGGTGGGAAGATGTTCACACCAGAGTTTGTTCTTCCCAGAATAACTCCTTTATGCCAATATTGTATAAAGCAAACTTTTCATTAAAACTCTGCTTTGCCCTTTCTGTTTGAGCTTGCTGCCTACACACGTGTAGAGCAACACACTGTTGCTAGTGGGCTAAAATGGCTTGTAGTCATGCTCAGACTGCTGCTAATATTCAGGCTTAGGTTGGCCTGTGTTTGAATTTTTTGGGCTAAATTCTAGCTCTGCCAGAAGGTCCTCATGCCTGCAGCGCCTTGCATAGCAAAATGAAATCTGGACTGATGCTCATTTGCAACTTTTTCTTCAGTAGAGAAGAGGAGCACAGACAAACCATCACACTTGGCTTGTGCAGAAGGAAACTCGCACGCTACTTGTGAGTCCATGTGAGTTTTTTTTGTTTGTTTTTTTTTAACTTCACTGGTTAGCTTGTAATTGTGCAGTGTGAGCCCAAACAATAATGCAGCAACAAAGAATTTTCTATTGATTCAGTTCTTTCTTTCTTTTTTTTTGCTTTAGTCCAAAGAATCCCAACAGGAGGTGTGATCACAGCATTAGTCATCATTACTCAGTCCAGTCATTACTCAGCTCAGCAGATCATCTAATGACAGCCCAAGTTCACAACTCACAAAACCCACGTTTATTTATTTATTTTTTTTTTTTTGTTTTTTAACATTAAATACCTGTAAGTAAAATCCTCCCCCCAAACCTCTCACACTGTTTTGTGTGTTGAATATATTTGTGGTAGCCAAGACGGGACACCCGTTTCTCTCTTATGTGTGGTTTTTCCTGTTGAGTTATTGACCTGCTTCAATTTGAGCAGCTGACCCGGATTGATTTTAGCTCGGTTTTCTTCTGAAACAGGAGCGCTGCTGGTCACCATGGGAGCAAAGGGCCCAAACATACTGATCAATGGTCCTCTGTGCCCAAGAGGTCAAGAGAAACAAGATGACAGACAGGCTGAGTGCTGGGATTGTCCAAACACTACCTACCACACACACACACACACACACACTCACACAATACATACATGTATTTGGGGATAGCAATAACTGAGAGATTACAGATATGGTCATGTGACTGAAGGGCTGCTAGTTGAATCCCTGGAAAGAAAAATAATGGTTCTAAAATGCTTCTTTAATAGTTCTATGGAGAACCATTAAGTACTGAAGAACCACCTTATTTAGTAGATGGCTTCACATTAGCAAAAGCATTTGCTAAAAAGGTTCTATATGGAACCAGCTGGCTCCACCAAGAACTTAAAAAAAAAAAAAAAAAAGTTCTTGACATAAGGCATTATTATCAAATGTAACACTGAATTGCATAGAAAAACAAAGAATCACTGCATAAAATAGGGTTTGTTACGTCCCACACAGAGTGAGGGAGGGAGAGTAGGGTTGAGTGTGGCTACAAACTGAATAGTGTAGAATTGCAGGAAAACTTTTCAAATTTTGGCATTTTTCTGAGGGAAGACCCCCAGTTTTGCATTCACAGATGTTTGTGTAGTCGGTTGACAGGAGGGCTAGTAAAAGAGGAGGATGCCATTTTTCAAGTTTTTATAATTGGTTGAACGCATTTCTCAGCACTGTCTTATCTTTTTCCAAACCCTTAATGCAACGGTCATTGTTAAACCCAATCTTTCAGTTCTGTGTCAAAATGTCGCCATATCTATAGCGCATGATTCTCCCTGTCCAAGTGTCACTGTAGCTACGCCGGTGTTCCCTATGGAGGTGCTGCGTTAATGCACAGATTTGGCCAGGTAGCCCACACACTCTAGAAAACACTAAAAACAGGTCTCAGCTTGATCTTTCAAATTCTTATTTCAGGCCAGTACCAATATTTCATTTTAAAGCCGATATACCGATATTACTGTGCATCCTTAGTATGTAGTATGCTTTTGGAACACAGCCCTGGTTTTTGCACACTGCCCTCACTAGTAGTTACCTTCTCCCAGCCACAGGAGCAAACTGAACTCTGCCAGGCTGTAGCCAGCTGGCCCGGGACACTGCTGCCATGGTGATGCTGTGAAGGCCCTGGCAGCAGAGACACAGAAAAACGCAAGATGGTCGACTCAGGGGCTACTTTCATCAGCATTTCTGGGATTAAATAAATAAGGACTCACTGCGCTATGAAGTCTACCACCACTAACCAAAAATAGACAGTAAAAAAGCTGTTAAAGTCCACATTGCTATAATCAGAGTGAAATGTAAATGTATTTCACAGATTGTAAACGTATTTCAGAGATTGCCTAAATACACATCAATACCATGCGTTCAAACATTGATAAAGACTTCTAAAATGATGAAGGCCCACCATGTTTGATGCGGTGTGATGTTTCACTGACATCAAGTCGGAGAAATCAGAGCTCTGCAATTAAACCTGCATTTCCAACCAGTATATTTCAAGTTTCAATTTATTTTTAACAACTTGGAACTTGTCTTGAATGTAGCACAGATCATCTTTGGCAGGAGACACGGCCTGTTTAACTGTGCAATAGCCTGGTGTAGATGGTGTATATAGGTTTGCTCTTTACATAAACTCAAATTCTTATTTCTGTGTTTATTATTGTAATATTTTTGTTGGATTACTGCACATATTTATACATAATGCACATATTTTTTTACAGCGAGGATTCATGCACAAGTAGGATTAATGAAAATATTTCTACATAATGCACATACTTTTTTCTCTAAATTTGTAATGCACATATTTTTCTATTTTGTATTTCTTTTCCTATTTCTTATAATTTGACTTATGCTTATAATATATTGTTCTTGAGAATTTGACTCAACTGCTGCTGACCCAGTTTCCCCTTGGGGATCAATAAAGTCTTCCTGATTGTGCCTCCTCCTGTCTGCTAGCTGTCCAGGCCATCACATGACTTGGTCTTTCCATAGCTGGTAGCTGTTTGGTTCACAGCAGTCACTTTGTGCCATAAACATCCATGTAGATCAGTTCAGATGTGGAAAAGAGCGATGCACTGAGGAACATAATACTGTCTGGACAGAACGTGAGCAGAGAAGGCGCTGGCAGCACCGTGCGGGCCTGTGGTAGGCTCTGCTCTGCTGCCAGCCTACAGCAAAGCAATTTGTTACTGTCATTTACTTTGGTTACTTGGCAGGACATTTTAGTGATGGTTGACAGGTCATTAGAACCCAATTTATTGCACTGCTTTGCCATTTCTCAGTGCGTCCAAAATGTGCATACGCATGAGTTCAACTTTTTTTTTCTCCTCTCTCTCTCTCTCTCTCTTGTCAAGTATGTTTTTTTTCCTAAATGGCATTTTTGGTGTGAAAAGTAGCGCATGCATCTCTCAAGGCCCAATTTGTGTGTATGAAGCATTTATAGATGTGGCCCCTGGTCAGTCAAATGAAACAAAAAAGGAAATGCTACTACAAACTGACTGACAGAACACTTGATACAAGGGTTTTAAAAATGGCCTGTATTACTATACCATGAATATAATAAATCTCTTCACACAACTCCAGCTATAGCAATGCAGTAACCTATCCTGGTGAATACTCCAGTCTATGCACCAGGATTAGAGAGCCTCTGGGGAAAATGTCAGTCATGGCGGGATCAAAATAACACAGCATACAAATATCTCAAGAGATCCTCACTAAATATAGTAATTAATGTGGTATCTGAAGCATAGTCCTGCAAAGTGACTGACAGTGCTCCTGGTCTAGGATGGAGAGTAACATGTCACATGCAGCACAAGGAGACACAAACTGGTAACTGGCCTGTTACAGCTCCTGCAAAATGCATTTGTCCTTCTTACCCTGAGGTTGGACTACGGGCAGTATGTCAGTGGGTGAGCTACTGGCTTTGATCGGTCAGAAAATTGGATTATAATTGTATACATAATTTTAAATGCGCTTGAATAACGGTGGCTGTTGAGTGTGAGAATATTCTTATCAAACGGAATGAATTATCCAATGATGTCCATTGTGTGTGAAAAAAAAACTGGGTTTAAAGGTCAGAAGTAGTGTAAAGAAAGCTTTACTAGCTAACAAGGAAGTGTGTCATTTAGAGAAAAAGAGGAAGCCAAGTTTACGATCTCAAGCTCTTACAGTTTCTGAGGTCCAGATATTTTTAGGGCAGAATATTAATGATAATCCATCCAAAAACAATATGTATTTGGGTTCCTAAATAATAGAGAAATTAGCAAGTTATGGTGAGGGGTAAACAGCACAACCACACATTTCAACACTACAACTTAGAGGTGAGCAGAAATGAGAAGGAACAGCTCAGTTAACCTGAAAAAAACAAACAAAAAAAACTGTTTGTGTCATTTTAAAAAAAGAAAAAAATAATAATCTTGTCAGTGTTAACATGCAACTAGTAGTCCTTCCCGTGCCAGAGGCCGGCCTGTGTGTCGGCTGGGGTGCATGTCTCGATGCGTTTTCACTGCCCGGTCAGCAAACACACATAGTTAGTTAGATACAGTTGTTTTGTAACCATCCACCCCCCCAAAAGACAAAACAAAACAAAACAAAAAAAACAATGAAATTAACCAGTTACTAGTCACTTTATTATTTTTCATTTTCATTTTTTTCATTTTCAACATTATTCCTCATTTTGAGGCTTGGACCCCACTTTGAGAAGCAATGTATCACCTACAATGCCGGCATTCATCAGGGATGGCCCAAAAAAAAATCAGTTCACATAAGTATCATGATTATTTATTCATTTTTGCATCAAAATTTTGATCCCTGAATTGATATAATTCAAACAACAAAAATCACAATAAATTGTAATATAGAATTGCAATACTTAACTATAGACTCCCACAACTTCAGTGCTTAATCACTAAAATACCTGATGTGCATTGTTTTTGGAAATAATGTATAATACACTTCCTACCTCTAAACATGATTCCCTTATTATATATTAATTTATATGTGCAGTGTTCAACTGCATTACCGGTGGAAATTCAATGAACATTAGCCTCTTATTCAATTACGTTGAAATGTTCAAGTTTAATACAGTTATCATGCAAACACATTTCTAGGTTAAACACTGTTACACATTAACTAAAAAACAAAAAACAAA
This sequence comes from Myripristis murdjan, assembly GCF_902150065.1. Taxonomy (NCBI): domain Eukaryota; kingdom Metazoa; phylum Chordata; class Actinopteri; order Holocentriformes; family Holocentridae; genus Myripristis; species Myripristis murdjan. The sequence goes on from NC_043988.1 coordinate 3,891,643, forward strand.
AAAAAAAAACTAACAGCACTGACATGACAAGCCAGAAGCCTAACTATATTTCTCATGCCATGAAGCATCATAATAAAATGTGATCAGATGAGGTGGTTCAAAACTGAGAGGGAGCAGTGGTTTTATGTTAGCCTATACCGCCACCTGGTGACTGGTCTGGGTATAGTTACACTTGTCAACTTGGCTAAAATAATGATAAGCATGTGACATTTTACTGATCTCTGAGGAGAAGTAGTGTTCTCTCTTAGTCCCATCCACAGGAGGTCAGAGGTCAGGCCATGCTACGGAACAGCACCCCTGGGCTGCTCTGGAGCACAGAGCTCACTGCTTTGTTCAATGACACGTCAAGAACACAAACAGATAACACACAAACACAAGCAAGGTGTCCCACTCTGGTGGGACACCTTGCACAAATATGTACTATCCTGACATAACAGTGACCGACACCCATTGACACACACACACACACACACACACACACACACTTGGATAGATATTTTGCACTGACTACCTGTTCATTCTCACCTGCAGAGCTGATGGGCCCAGTATGCACATCAGGCACAACACCAAAGGCCCCACAACCTATCACAATTTCTTATTTATTTATTTATTCACTAATTTATTTATTTTTTGAAAGCTCAATTAACCCTGAAACCTGAGGAATTTACTTGATTTCTTTCACAAACATGGGAAAAAGTGGTAATGTGCAAATTAGAAAAAAAAATTAATAAATAAGTAAAATAAGTTAAAATTAGTAAAAATATCACAAGAAAAATGGCATGACAATTATTTTGATTACTTAGCAAAAATTCTGTAAAAAATGACATGAAACAATCATAAACAATCAAAAATCAAGAAGAAATGTAATGTAAGAAATTACAAGAAAAAAAATTTAGTCCCAAGAAAAAAAATCAAAACTGTAAAAAAAATACACACACACATACTATATATATATATATATATATATATGTGTGTGTGTGTGTGTGTGTGTGTGTATTTAACTGGGGTTTAAGTGAGGAACTAAACCCAGTTTAATTCAGTTAAATCTACTTATTGTTTATTACCGGTTATTGTTATTACCGGTTGACCAAATAGATAAGGCCAGAAGAGGGCGCCCCTTTATCTCACTGGATAAGACTTAAGGCTGAGTCCTGATCGCAGCGTCCTGGGTTCAAATCTGACCTCTGCCCTCTGCTGCAAGGCATCCCCTCTTATCTATCTCTCTCCCCTGCCTTTCCTGACTCTCTACTGTGACTGTCAAATAAAGCAGAAATGCAAAAAAAAAAAAAAAAAAAAAAAAAGATAAGTATTGGAGTGGGACACGTTTGTAAACATTCTGCTTGTCAGGAGGCACAGAGCAAAGAGCATCCATGTGGATAGCAAGGTGCCCTTGTCCCATCAGTGCTGAAACAAGTCCCTACAGGGAATGTAAAGCACCACAACTGGCCTCAAGTAGTGTTTTTGTTGCTTCAAGACACTGTGCAGACAAACTTGGCATTATCACTGAGCAGTTTGTCTCAGCCCTGGAGACTGACACTGTTTACTGAGCCTAAAGTCTGCTTTGGGCTAACGTGGCCTGGCTTAGAATCATATACTGATTCGAAATACAAAATTTACTTAAATTGACTTTTTGGCTGAAGCCTACTGATTTAACATTCTGGTCTGGTGGTTGCTACAATTGGATCTTTGACTCTGATGGGCCTGGTGGCTGCTCTGATTAGGTCTTAAACTCTGCTGGGTGTGTTGGTTGCTGTAGTTGGATCTTGAGCTCTGATGGGTCTGGTGTTTAGTGCATTTGGATCTTGGGATCTGATGGGTCTGATGGTTACTGCAGTTTTACCTTAGGCTTTGATTTGTATGATGGTCACTGCTGTTGGGTCTTGGACTTTGATGAGTCTGGTGATTGCTGTGTTTGGTTATTGGGAACTGATGGGTCTGGTAGCTCCTGTGGTTGGATTTTGGCCTCTGCTGAATGTGTTTGTTGGTGTGGTTGGATGTTGGTCTCTGTTAGATGTGTTGGTTGATGTGATTGGATGTTCGTCTCTGCTGGATGTGTTGGTTGCTGTGATTGGATGTTGGTCTCTGCTGGATGTGTTGGTTGCTGTGATTGGATGTTGGTCTCTGCTGGTTGTGTTGGTTGCTGTGACTGTATCATGGACTGTGATGGGTCTAGTGATTGCTGCACACGGAGCTTAGGTTCTGATGGGTCTTGTGGTTGCTTCACTTTGATCATAGGCATGGATGGGTCTTGAGGTTTCTGTGCTTGGATCTGGGACTCTGATGAGTCTGCTGGTTGCTGAAGTTGGACCTTAGGCTCTGATGAGTCTGGTGGTTGCTGCAGTTGGGTCTTGGACTCTGATGTGTCTGGTGATTGCTGTGTTTGGTTATTGGGAACTGATGGGTCTGGTAGCCCCTGAGGTTGGATTTCAGAGTCTGCTACATGTGGTGGTTGCTGTTGTTGGATTTTGAGCTCTGCTGTGTGTATTGATTGTTGTGGTTGGATATTGGACTCTGAGGGGTATAGTAGTTGCTGTGAATGGATCTTGGACTCTGATGGGTATGGAAGTTGCGGTTGAATCTCAGGCACTGTTGGTTCCTGAGGCTGCTGTGTTTGGATCTTAGGCACAGATGGGTCTGGTGGTTGCTGCAGTTGGATCTTAGATTCTGATGAATCTTGTGATTGCTGCAGCTGGATCTTGGACTCTGATGGGTCTAATGGCTGTTTTGTTTGGATTTGAGGCAATGATAGGTCTGGTGGTTGCTGTGGTTGGATATTGGGAACTGGTGGGTTTTGTGGTTGGATCTTGATGGGTCGTGATGGGTCTGCTAGATATTGTTGCTGACACTTTGAATCTGAACGCAATTGTTTCTGCAGCTCCTCAGCACTGTGGGCTAGCATGATGCTCACCTTCCTCTGATGGGCCAGAGCCTCTTCTTTGTCATTCAACTATAACAGGAAAAACAAAATAAGTAAAAAAAATGAAAGAAATAACTCCCCAGACCAATTTCAGTCAATAATGTCTCCTGACATGATGACAATTCATGAACACTGTAAATTTCTTTACTTCTGCCAAAAAGTTGGCAGGACATCTTTTTTACCCCTATATGTTGCTATTAAGATAATTCACATGGAATTAGGTGGATCGATAGCCCTTGGGCCAAGGATCAACTGCTGGTACATGGAGCACAGTCCCCAGGTCCCAGACCATCAGTGACCCCCAATCACCGAAGGTCCCAGTTGTTCATTGTCTTGGTATTTTGTGGTTCTGTATAAATCTTAAATTCAGAGTTGACTCAGTAAATAATATGCATACCCAGCCATGGTTTGTTTTAATATATATTCAATTTCTTTACATTCCTATCAGCATGTGGACCATATCTAGGTGTACTGTCACTATATTACATATATATTATACATATGATATATGGTCCATATAAATTGACTCATCATAGATGCGGGTATCTAAATTACTCTGATAATGTTAGGTAAACAGCTGTTCACACTTCATGCATTGCTATCTTATGTTAAATGATAGGTTCATTATTTTGGAGCCTAGGGCCTATTTACAGATTAACAGACCTCAGACACAGAGAGCACCATTTCACCAGTTGGTTCTGTATCAATCCTGATATTGATGTGCAACCACTTACAATAGCAATCAGCTGGGCAATGCTAAATGGCTTTGAAAAAACATAAAACAAAATAAAAATAAAAAAAAAACAAAACATTATCTTAGTTTTGGGAGCCTGCAGCACATTGATATCAGGATCAGTACTGAAGCATACAGTGAAATGATGGTGACTATGTCAAAGAATGATGCCAGACAATCTGTAAATAGGGCCTAACTTTAAAATAGAAAACCTGTCCTATAAGCAACAAGCATTACTTCATTCATAATGAAGAGGAAATGTTTGCTTGAATGTGTAAAGAAAATACAGTAGCTACTTAGAAGGAATTTTAATATCTTAAGAGTCAAGAATAGTCAATAGGGGCATCTCGTCGCCTGGTAGAGTGTGTACCATGTATCAAGGCTAAACATTGGCCTGGGTTTGGTTCTGGACCAGGCCCTTTGCAGCATGTCACCCCTGTCTCTCCCTACTGTCACTATCGAACAAAGCAGTAATGCCAAAAAATCCCCAAAACGTCAGTCAGTGTCTGTTCCTTTACAAATATTTAGCTCTTCTTTTCATCATGCATTGTTGGGAGAGGGAGAAGAAATAATCACGTCATTTTAATTTCTTTTGAGTGTCTATTTTGGTTTGTGTTCATATTCATCATTTCATCCAGTGTGAACATGGGGGAGGGTGGTCCACATGAAGTTTGTCCCCCAGGCCTCCAGAATGAAGGCTCACCCTCATTCTTTTGTATATTTCTCACCTAAGCATCTTTTTTTCCATTAAGGTTCATTCAGATGGCACAATTGTTCAACCTGCTGTTTCAGAAACAGAGCATGTTAACAGGCACATTAATATTCCGGTTATGATCAGCATGCTCTAATATTCTTCTATATTCTGGCACATAAAAATGCCATATCCCATTTACAGTAACCAGGATAAGCTCATTTCCTGGTAATGAAAAACCCAAAGGTGCCAGCTGGGATATTCCAATATTAACCAGGATACTGAGATATGTAAACACCTTATTCTGTCCAGTGTTGGGTTTTGGAACAGTCAAATGCAGTTTCCACAGTAACACATGGATGGATTACTTAACAGGCTTACTGGGCACAGGCCCAGGCCCCCAAGAGTGCAGGGGGCCCTAAGCCAGAGCTTCTGCATGAAGCTGCAGTCATTAACTTTACATTTATTGCTGCACAGTCAGGGGTTTAGTCATTTATGTCAAAGGCAAAGCTATAAAATTCCAAATGTAAAACTCACATAATAGCCTAAACATTCACTCTGGAAGTGTTATCAAAGTGTTTCCATCAGTTTATCTAAAAGATGCTGACATCATGCAATATGAGCCCTCCAATTCTGGGTGCATTGGGTTATTGCGCAAATTAATTAAAATTAAAATTAATTCTGAAAACTAGTGCCAGCCAATGTGTCTGGGACATTTCAGTGTGCTGGACAAATAGGACTCAGAAGTCATGTAGTGATTTGTCTCTGATTTGTTAGTTTTTTTGAGATTTTTGTGATCAACTGTGGGGAAAAATAGTGCTATTTTTGTAATTACTGTAAAATAATTTGACATCTGGACACTGTATATGAAAAATGATGGATTTTCCCCAAAGAGAAAAAAATCCATAAATTAGATCCAGAATTCCATCTCCAGGCAAAAGTTTACTCTCCATTCATTCACTTAGCATCAGCTTACTGTGACACCTGAGAAACAAACACTGGCAGATAATAAAGTTCAGCATTTGTTTACTAAAGCATTTTAGGAAGAGAGGCAGGGTACTTACTATCTGGGGAACAAAACAATTTAATCAACTTAGAGGAAAACCTTACATGGAATGTGTATCACTGCAGATTATTTGTATAATCAAGTTTTCTACATTCCATATGAACAGCATAATCTGAACATGACCAAAGCTGGGCTCAAAAGGATCATAACCTCACAGATTTGATCACAGGTTTGAGCCTCAACGAGGTTGTGAAGACTAATGCACATGGTTCCACCATCAACAATACAATTAATGATGAGCATATCTGTGCAAGAGTGGAACTGCTTTCCAACTTGGGCAGAAACTCAGAACTGAGGATAGTGGCACACCCCAAAGTATGGCTCTGTTTTGAAGTGTCACAGAAACCAAATTAACCATTTTTACACTCTGCTTTGGTGATGGATTGTTTCATGGAAGAAAGAAGCACTGATAATTTTTTTCATATTGAATATGATTTTTTTTTGTTATTATTATTTCTACAGCTAATGGGAGGACTTAATGCTGGCCTGTGAGAGAAGAGCAGTATGAGAAAGAATACCAACCAAGTCCAGCAGTCTGTAGAGTACCTCTGTCGGATCATCAGGCATCTTCACCTCGAAGCTGGCAGGCAGCAATTCTCTCAACCTCTGACCTACACTGATTAAAGATCTCCTGTAAGAGCCTGAAAGGAAAAAAAACAGAACCTCTGATGCTGACAAGACATTTCTCTGACCAATAATGAATGAAATGAAATTACATTTGAAGGCTAGAGAAAATCTGAGAAAATTCCATTGTATTTAATCAATTTGTTCAAAACCTACTTAAAATTAGTTATCAATCTTCAAACACTCATAACCTGTCAACGTCTGGTACCGATTCTTTACAAAGCTATAAAATATACTTATGTGTGGAGCAATTCTGCATATCAGATTCAAAAATGTATGCAAGACCTGTCAATGCATTTCATCCTATCAGCCACTGTTTGAGTGAATAAAGTGAAGCCAATTTAAGGTCTCCACAGATCGGGTTTAAGAACCAGATCTAACAAGTCTAGTGTGATCTAGCTTGATCTAGCTCTGTATGCTGTGCTGACATCAGGCTTGCCTTCAGCCTTGTGTTGATGGGACTTGAGCATGTTGGCCCGCAACAGGAAGTGTTCACTTCGTTTCCTCAGCTGCTGCTCGAAGGCAATGCGAAAAGCATCAGCAACCATTAATGCCTCCTCTCTCCTCCTTTGCTGGGCATCCAGCTAGAATCCCCCCAACACACACACACACACACACACACACACACACACACACACACACACACACACACACACACAGATACATATACAGATACAGTGCATATTAACAAGATTAATTGTAATGTTATTTGTTTTACATACAAACTATAACATAACAAATATAACTTTTTAAAACTCTAAAACTCTAATGCATTTCATAAAATCCAATTAACATGTAAACCACAGGACAGTTATAAGATATATTATATAAGAATCAGATTATAAAATATGGTTAATTATAAGAAGATAAAAGAAAAAGATTACTAAAAGAATAGGTAGAGTGGGGGTGATGGTTTAATATTTCAAAGATGTGAAAATATAGAAGGACATGTGCACATCAGATAAATTCAGAAAAATGGACATTGAGCATGTTAAGAAAATGAGAATCCAAAGTATGTACAGTACCTCCTGTCGGAGCTGGAGCAGCTGCTTCCTGCTGGTGGCAGCGCTCTGACTACAGGGACAAGCTTCAGCAACACCTGGACACTGGCAAGCCCCCAGTTCTGCCAGCTAGCAAACAGACAGACAGGGAGATATGGAGACTCTATGCCAAGGAGCACTGAAGCTGTTCTGGTGGCTCACAGTGGACCTACACCATTACTAAGATTGTTTTAGATTAGATTAAATTAGATGGTGCCCAAAGGGAGATTTGTCTTGGACTCTATGTGCGGTCCACAGTCAAGACACAGCAGTTCACAACAAGACATGGAGCCAGAGGCAGAGCCAAGGTACATACAGCGGAGCCTGGTTAACTGTGAAACAGATCTGACAGTTAACACGGGCCACCGGGGAGCTGCAGAGCTCAGACAGATACATGTGATGTTAACATGAGGACAACCCACAGACTTACTGACTACATTAATGTTAAATTAGGTAATATAGAAACAATTAATACAGAGCTTTGAAGTCAGATCTCAGCCCTGTGAGTCTCAGCACAGACATATATAGCCTGGGAAAATGTAAACATCGACTCTTCTCATCTGCATGTCGTAAGTCATTAATTCTGTTTCCACGGGAACAGTGACACGGTGACAAACATTTAGAAAAACTCTATAGAAATAGCCAATCTTCTCACTGATGATCTTGTTTGCTTATGTAGGTCATATAGAGGCGTAAGGATTAAATTTATATTAAAAACTCCCTGTGGTTGTTTTAACTTTTCAAGAGCAGAGAAGAGTGAATGTTGCTTTCTGTCTCCATACAACGTTGGTCCATCCTCCCTCACCTCCGCCTCAGCATCCTCCCTGTCCGGGCCACGCGGAGGGCTGGTTGCTTGGCAAGCCCTCTGCTCTCTAACGCTCAGCATGGAGAGGAGCTCCAAACACTGCTGACTCAAAACTACACACACATACACAGACATACACACCATTAATATGATGTCCATTCATTGATTAGATGATTGATTAATTAGATGAATATTATATTACTTTACATTAGATTGCATTTGAGTGCAGTAAATGAAAATTAAAAATGTATGCACTTCACTTTAAACAAATGCATAATCCGCATTTTGCAGATAAAATCACTTCACTTCACATGAGTGAGGTGATTATGTCCAAATGTCTGCCCTTACCACCGTTTTCTGCTCGGAGCTGATGAACCTCCCTCCTTCGTTCGTCCAGACTGACGGTCAGAGTCTTGTTCTCACTGGAGATCCTGCCCATATAACAGTGATGTCAGGACTCCAGACCGTGAAAATCCACAGACACAACATGAGCAGAAGGTAGAGTGAATCCAACCTGCTGTATTTCTGCTCCCAAAACTGCTCAAACTTCTTCATCTGTACCTGGTTGAAGGTGAGCTCCCACTGCAAACTATTCACCTCCTGGAAGGGATGGTTTTAATTCATTACTACTATCCATATGCAATAGCTTAACATTTCAGTTACTTCATATGATAATTATTCTACAATCCTAATGTTAACGCTACATACAGTTGTACATGTGTGATTCTTGCAAAGTATGTTCAAGTGATTTCAAAATCTAAATAAACATGAGCGATTGCTTTTATTGCAATCCATAAAATGTGGCCAACTGCATCATCATTAGTTATGATTAACTTTGACATGAAAACAAAGCTTTTTCTGTAAAGACTTGAACCAGTATAAAGCTCATTACTAATATGATTTTTAATGATGGAAATGGCCAGATTGCAAATTTAGAGGAAGTATTAAATTTCTTGCACACATTACAGTGATGAGAATCTCACTGCGATAGATTAAATTTCATGTTGTTTTTTGTTTGTCCTGTGCTTTAGATGAAACTCATGTTTCATCTAAAGCACAGGATGATTTCATATTTCCTTGTTTGTTGTCCTGTTTCCGTTCTACACACAGTGAAAAAGGCTAGAGCCAGAGAGACTTACTATGGCAGATAAAAAAATAAAATAAAAACAAACAGATCAAAGCAAACAGACCAAACCTTTATTTGAGTTCCCTGCAGCTTTGTGAGCAACAGAGCAGAGAAAGCCAGTTACCTTCTCCAGAGCCTTGGCTCTCTCCTCGCTCTTCTGCAGCAGGTTTTTAGTGTGACCGGTGGCTTTGTCTAGGATAGCCTGTAAGGAGTAGATCTGTGGTTTTCAAACACGCATCGATCATACAAAGGCAAATGTCTGCGGGTGTTCATTGCAGATGATGACTGATTGTGCTGAATAGTTGCTCACCTCTGCTTGAAAGTGTGCTGAATAGTAAAATGAGCTGCTGTAGTACAGACTGGGCTCTTTGGAGATGCGTCACATTATACTTGATAGGGAAAATCACATTCTGAACTACAACTTTACACAGCCTGCCACAAATTCTTAACACACTTAACACATTACATGGTGGTGACCTGCCTGGGCTGCATCTCAGACTGATCTGATTCTTAGTGAAGATACCTTGAAAATAAAAAAAGTGACAGCTGTACTAAAAGCTATAAAGGGGGAGAATGCCGTGTCTGTGTGTGTGTGTTGGCCTACCTTTCCCTGTAGGATCTTCAGAGCTTCATATTTGCCCTCCAGGTAGCGATGTGCCACCTCCAGCTCACAGTGCAACAATTCTGCCACCTAATCCACACAACAGATTCCATCAGGTACCACTCAATGTCTTCGTCAAGCTAGAGCCTCACTTAAAGGAATATTTCCCTTTGCTATAGTTTTCCACAACATACAGGTGTAGTTGCACCTGTACTGCAAAAACGCAAAATCTTACCAAAATTATTTGTCTTATTTCAAGTCAAAAATGTCTTATTTCTAGTCAAAATATCTCATTACACTTAAAATAAGACATGATCACCTCAGAAATAAATTGTTTTTAGACAATTTTCACTTGTTTCAAGTGAAAATTAGCTAGAAACAAGAAACAAATTTTGCCAATGAAACAAGCAAATTTTCACTTGTTTCAAGCAAATTTTCACTTGAAACAAGAGACAATTGTCTATAAACCAGTTACTTCTGAGGTGATCATGTCTTATTTTAAGTGTAATGAGATATTTTGACTAGGAATAAGACATTTTTGACTTGAAATAAGACAAATAATCTTGGTAAGATTCTGAGTTTTTGCAGTGTGTATGTGCTCACAATGGTTCCTGCTGTTTGCTGTAGTCCCATTTCACTTCCATAAAATAGTCTCATACATCAGCCCATAAAAACAGTAACTGCCTCAGTTGGTTTATACATGATAGTTATTGTTTTAGGCAAGAACCCTGATAGAAACGCTAATTCTAGTTTGGGGCAACTGCTGCTGCTACAGTAAGTACTTGGAAGTAAATTTATGAGGTGGTGAGGTTGCTGAAAAATACCCATGTTATACGAAAGTGAAATATCACTTTAAGCAGAGATCTAAGGGCGAAATTTATTTTTCAGTCATTTCTTTCTTTGCTTTTCCCATAGTTTGTTTGTTCTCCTACCTTTGTTGCTTCCTGCAGTCTTTCTGTCAGCTCCTCTTTCGACAAGTCAAGCAGGGAACCTGATGAATCATGAAAGTGGTGTGCATTACTAATCATGGGAAGTCTGTGTGTGTGTGTGCTTTTGGCTTTTCCTGTGGGTGTATTCTACAAGAAAAGCCAGCTAATATCAGCTAACATGATCATGACACGTGCAGTTCCCTCCTGCATAGAGAAAACATCAAAACTCCATTTAAAAAAAACTTGTCTACTGAAAAAGCGCCAAAAATGTTCAAATATGACCCACAACATTTCTCAATCTCTTGGTTCTGCTCTTCGTGCAGGCGATCCACTAAGCAGCGATCGAGTTCACGAAATTTTACATTTTAAAGAGTTGAACTCTTTGATTATGAGGGTCTGAAACCAAAACCTGATGTTTACTCTTGATATTTGTTGGTTTTATTTCCTGCTATCAGACTCGATGGTAGCTGCACTGGAGATAATGTCAGCTCAACATCATGGAGTCTACATTTGACTAGTTATGGAGAGGAAAACAAATTTAAAAATACAACACCAAACACCAAACCAAACCCATCACCAAGAGCTGTTTAACAGCTACAGGCACTTTGCTCTTAAGGTTAAGGTTCAAGTTAGAGAATGTGTGCAAATGAGTCCATGAAAACAAACCTGTGTGTGTGTGTGTGTGTGTGTGTAACTGCCTTTAGCATCTGTGCCCCAAATTACCTGGACCATCTGATATCAGTGGGATTGTTTAAGAACCTGATCTCAGAGTTTGCTGACCTTGAAAGTAAATGTTTTCTGATGAGTATGAGTAATGAGTATCTGAGATGAGGATATGATTTTTTTCTTTTTTTTGTATCTTATCTCTCTCGATATTATAAGGCCTAGTTCTATTTTGTTGCGTTTTATGTGTAACTGGACACCACTGTTAATGAGAAGACGTCTTCAGTCATTCCTTAGAGTTGAAATAAAGGTATAATGATAATGATCTGTCCTTGGGCAACAGCTGCTGGGCCTTCCCTCTCCCACCAGTGTCAACAGAGACAATAGGAAGCCAAATATCAGCAGCAGACACTAAGGGGACGTCTACTGAGGCCATAACCTAATACTAACATACTAACAACTGGCAACCACTAGCTACATTGTTGCTATTTTGGTAACTTGTAGATCTGTGCTGTTCGATAGGGGACTTCGAGTCACTTCAGTGTGGATGCTGGCCTTTTGGAAATGGAGTATGGTGAAGTGTGCATGGGACGTTTGATTTTCTTCTTTAAAATAATTAAGAGACCCAGCACCACAGCATAAGAGGGTTTTTGCCTTTCATTTGATGCTCTTAAAACATTAGAACTACACCACTGGTGAAAGAGAGAGGCTCACAAGTTGCAAACAGACCTCTGCACACTTTTGATCCACTTGTTGTGGTCCTGCACACCTGCCTCATGAAAAAGAAGTGCAAAGTGTTCTTCTGATTAAGTTAGAGGCTGCCAATCATCCCCAACATGCACTCATTTGTTTGTGGTTGTTATACCAGGGACAATTAAATGAATCTACCTATGATATATAGATCGTTAAAAATAACACGTGTCAACTTTAAGTCAAAAGTAGATTTGTACAGGTGAGTGTCCTTACCGGTCCCTGCCTGCCTCCAGGAAGCACTCAGCCCACCCTCTGCTGCCTGGTTAAATCCATGATCCCGGCCCGGCACCCAGGAGGCGTCGGATAATCTGCTTCCCTGCCGGAACAGCTCTGTTCTGGGTGGAAGGCTCCCTGTTGGCCCAGCGGCACCATGGCTCATCATCCTGTTTGAGCTGGGTGCCCGTCTGACGTCCATCCCGTCACCCAGGTCCCCATCAGCCATGTCGTCATCCAGGCCACCGCCCTGCATCTACACCAACATTTTTGAATTAGTCTTGATGTCACACTTTAGATTCCCTAGCAGTTCAATGTGATGAACATCAGTTTGATTATTTAACATGTAATTTTGCCTGTGTAAACCATATTAGCTGTTTCCCAATTCAGGGGCCACCTCCTTCTAAGGTTGCATTTCCTGAGTGCACCATACTTGCTTGACAAGGCTGTTCAAATGTGACCAAGATATGCAGCCTTCTTTTCACAGAATTTGGAGGACATATCAAGGATATCCTTTGTAGTCCCCCAAATCCCATAATCCCATAGTGTGGCAGCAAGTGAAGTGTAAAAGTGAAAACTCCATGCAAACACATATATGTTAATAGAACTGTAGGAACAGCCTGTTGTTTAGAACATTATCCATTTTAATTAAAACATAATGCAAAATTTAAAAAAATAGATTTTGAAGACTGAATTGTGGAATCCACAGGAAAACAGTGGGAAACAATAAGGTTTACAAATGGGGAAAATAACTGAAATGAAGAAGGTGGGAACTTTGATGCTGGAGAGGGAAAAAAAAGTTTTATCTGCTCATATTGATGCTCTAAACTGAACAGCACTTCAAAGCAACGACGAGGGTCTCGTCTTCTGTCCTCTGAGGACCACACCTTTGTAGCCTGTGTCCTTCGCAGGAGGCGGCCCCTGAATTGGGACACAGCTATTGTGATACATATCGAAATTTAAGAAAGTGTAGCCCAATATATTTTGTTTTTATGTTTGGATTCTGTTTTCTGCCAATACTTCCAATAATGCACAATGTGCATCTCACCAGGGAATTTAATCTTTTTTTGAAGTCTTTTTTTGAAGTGATGACAACAACAACAAAAAAAGTCTAGCAATGACATTAGACTGGTAAATGAACTTCACTTAAAGGGATAATTCATCGATTTTGAAATGTGGGATATTATTTCACTTTATCGTTATAGAAAATTTGGGCTATTCTCAGTAAACATTTTTTGGCAGGGAAGGGGGGGTGTTTTGCATTATTTCAGTCACAGTAGAGAGGGAATGACATGCATCAAAGGGGTCAAACTGGGCTCAAACTTAGCCTTAAAGGAAGAGTTCACCCCTTTTGAATACATGATATTATTTCCTTTCTGCCTAGCTGTTCTGTAGGACAGTAGTGGTGCTATCTTCTTCTCATTGTTACTGGATACTGGCTGGATGCTGTTTGCCTCCTGCCACTGAGGTGGACCTCCCCCCAGCTAATATCCTTAAAAATAACTGCATTAATCCACTGAAATTGTTAAATAAACAAAGGTTGAGTTTGGTGATGTTGAAGAAATTTTTACAGCGTGATACGGCAAAATAAATTTTGACCATTTTCAGATTTTTTTTTTTTTTTTTTTTTTTTTAAATCAGTGGCAGAACTATTTCCCTGTGTGGTCCAAGCTCCCTGTGCTGGTCCTCAGTTACCACAACGGCTGGCAGGTACACGAAAGGTTCATGAAAGGTGTGACAGAGGGGAGTGGAAGAAAAGAAAACTCAAATGATCTACATAACAGCTAGAGGGTGAGAATATCACATTTTTGAAAATGGGTGAACTACCCTTTTAAAGAGTTTTCCTGATTGAAAGGGTGTGGAGTGAAATTAGCCAGTAATGATTAAGAAAAAAAAAAAAAAAACAGGGCGGGCCAGGAGAGCAGCCAGCCAATCAGAGCTCTGCCTCGCTCTACTGCGATGACAGGTCCCTACAACAAGCCTGAAAGCACCGGTGAAATATCAATTATTTTATGTATTTATATGTTATTTTTGCCTGAAAACACAACAAATGTGTTTCAGGCAGAATATGAAATTGCTGAGAGAGGTTAAATTAACCTCTGTTGATATTTTCATTTCTCATGTCAGCCAGGCATTAACTTCTTAACTGTGTGAAGATTTGAGGATTCAGTCCTAAAACATTAAAAACAGTTGGCAATATGTTTGCCGTATATTCCGTAGACCTCAGAACAACATGCGACATGGAAAATTTAGTGACAAAATCAAAATAACACCTGTTGTTACCTGTTGTACATGTTTAAAGACTGAACATTTTGAACACATGTAGCCTGTGAGCGCTTCCTTCATTTCCCATATCCATTGGTCGTTAATGATATTGCACTTGTTCTTCCATTTACCTGTGGTTCCGCTTACCTGTACTTTGAGGAAATAAAGTCCGTTTGGCTTCTACCGACACGAAGAGACAGCCGGAAGCTACCACTCAGTCACACTATATTAACAAATGTTAAAACACACTTTTCCATCCATCCTGACGGTTCCAGCTCCACTAATAAAACTTAACGTTTCTCCAGTCCGTCTTGAGCATGGTCTTGAGTCCCGCTGCGTCAAGCTCCGGACAGGACATACACGCCTATACCCGCTGCGGCCTTCAAAATAAAAGACTTCTTGGGATGAGCCTCGATATTCTTTGACCACCCAATTTAAAATACAGAAAGCAATCAAGGAGTCTGTGAGGAAATACATTTTAAAAAATATACAGCAAATATCAATGTCCTGTCCATATACATACCTAGACCCCAAACTTTCAATAAGCCACACACCCCTATATTTTAAGTTATTTTCCAGATTTTTCAAAAGCATTTCAACACAAGAAATGACTTATTTAAATAATTTTAAGTACAGTTGTCTTGTAATTCTTTATGTATTTTGCAAAAAAATAAAAAAATAAAAAATCTTTTTTTTTTTGGTACATTTATTGTGTTTTTATTTATAATAATAATAACAGTTTATGAGCAATGTTTTTATTATTTGAGTAACACATTAAAAAATGAATTTGGAAAATAAATGTATTTTTAAGAGATGAATCTGTGTTGGATGAAACTACAGACTAGCTGCTGTAGTTACAACAGTTTCCCCGGAGGGAATATTTACCATACCTCTGTGCGAAGCTGGAGTGTAAATATTAGATTAAGGCGTGGACTTTCAGAACATGATAACGTTGCAAGGAGAAAGAAAAAAAAAAAGAGGGCTGTTTGCTCAGCTTTCAACATTATTTTTATTCACAAGCTTATTTTGAGTTTCCACAGACAAAATCTGTTTTAAATAAGCATTTAAAGTAACATTTCTTTTTTCCACTCGAGAAAGAATAAAGAAAAATTCTTCATCAGTCCTCCAGTGTGGGGAATGGTTCTTGACAAAGCTTCATGAAAACTTACTACAACTGGGCAGAAACAACCCAGCCTTCCTCAACTATCTGAAATACAAAAAGTAAGCGCTGAACCTGCACTTAAAACAAATAAATATTGACAATATTTCATCTGAACTGAGCTGTAAGAGCTGGCTTGGGAAATTATTACAATTAATTCCCTTTACTGCAATACAGATGATGACTCACATTAAGTTTCAGGTGCCACAAAGACAATAAGATTCTTACAAGCATGACCATATACTGTCGAAGTGATGCCCCAGGGAGGCAAAAAAACCTTGCCATAACCATCATCATATCAACAATTGGCATGAGTGCCAATATTACAATAGAAAAGTCAAACAGTCCAAAAGAATCACAGTTTAGCGGTAAGGCAGTTTGCGGGCTCTGTCAGTCACTGTCGTACTCCTCGATCAGCAGCTCCTCCTCCTCCAGGTCTTGGCCTGTGGTGGGCCGGGGCTGGCTGGCCGGCAGACCACCACCTTGCCCTGCTTGGCCTCCATCAGCCTCCTCCTCTTCTTCCTCCTCACTGTTCACCTCGAACAGGCCTGGCTCTTTGTCTGTCAGGACCTCCAGTTTCAACCTGGAAAGACACAACAGAAAGCGACATGCAGACACAAAGAGAGACAGATCAAAACAGGGAACAAAGTGCAGTCTAATACATCACGATGGCACTTTACTCAAGAGTCTGCAGGTTTCAATCCAACCAAAAACTACAGCACCCGGCTACACTGAGCAGAGCGGAGTGACACTGAAAACTCACAACAAACCTCACAACATTACTGTACATTCATGAACTACCTGAGGACTAACTGTTACATATCAACTTGCCCTTTGTTTGATTTGAAAGAATCATCAGTCTCCTGATAAGAAAGCATAACAAGTAATGATAGAAGAGGAAGAAGCAGAAGAACAAACAATATCACCAAGTAGCCAATATAATTATTAATCAAATGTAGACTGTAGCCTACAACAATGTACTTTATCTTACTGCATGTGCAATCTGAATGCACATAAAATTTAAATCTGAAAGTAAAATATGTTGTTATTTAACTGCATCCATCATCTGTTGCTCACAGAGCACAGGATACTCTGATCTCATTCCTCATGGCAGTGTAATTCACTGTTGTGTGATGCAACTGGCTCAACTGGTTCTTGTCATTTGCAATATTGAAATAAAATAGGTTATTAATTTTATGTCAGCAAATTTGCACCTTCTCCAACATAAATTACAATGAGTTTCAGTGTTCACAGAGTTTCAGAGAGGACTACAGTGTACAGTGGAATTTGGTGTCGCTTAATGACAAATACAGATCATGTTCCACTTCTTAATCCATCACTTTGGTACATTAAGGAAAACTAGTTTACCAGCAGTGTGCCGCACTCTGGTGGGTATGTAGCTGTTTATAGCACTCAGAAAATGTTTAGATATTTTGCAGAAGCCATGTAGAATATCACTAAAGTACATTTACATTCATAACATAAAAAAGTAAGTTACTGAATCGACAGCATGCTGCTAATTTGTTGTATTAATCAGGTGGTGAGCAACACAATGTGAAGTGAGAAGATACATAAACTCCAAGATTTTACTACAGGCTCAGGCTCGACGTTACAGATTTGGAATTGGACTGATTTATATTGCATTAATGCAATCCAAATCCCCATAGGTAAAACAAACACATGAATAAAAGAAAAAAAATGTTAAAGTTCACTTTTCCAAACAGTAAGTCAGTTAGCACTAACAGCTAGCAGCTACACCCGTTTTTGGGCGACTGTCAATTTTAGTGAAATTTATCAAGGTAGTTTGATGTTGAGTAAGATGAAACAAATAATTCTGATTCATCAGCAGCTGTTCCTTCAAGTGAGGAGTAAAGTGAGGCTACAATTCAGCAGAGAAGAGCAGGATGCAGTCAGCAGTGAGGGAGTAAAGGTCCTTTTTGAATGTATGTTAAGAACTCGCACAGACACACCATTAGACAATTTACCATCTCCAATTCACCTGGCCTGCATGTGTTTGGACTGTATGGAGAAACCAACAGCAACAATTTCAAAGTGTTCTCAACCGGTTAAATAAAGGTTTGATTAAAAAAAATGCAGGTGATCTCGATCAAAAGTGAGAGAGAGAGAAAGAGAGAGAGAGAGAGAGAGAGAGAGAGAGATCATATGCATATCATGTCAGTTCAGACTCAGATAATTTAATTATTCCAGCAGGTTTGTGAGGGTCAGGTGGATAAATCAACCTGTAATCTTTCTATGGTATTTCTGTGGTAACTGTATGACATCTAGGGCTTGAAAGGATGTATTTAATCATGCCAGGCACAAAAATAAAGAAAGAGGGTTGCCTCCATATTTTATATGGGAATAAAACACTGCATTTTGCCAATACATATTTTAGAGAAATAAAAATCATGTTTTTAGGTGAGCTCATGCCATGGGCAGCTGAGCTCTCCCTGGCTCCCCTGTGGTTCCCACCCTCCAGGTAGTTTTTTTATTCATTAACCAGCTGATTTATAGTCGACCTGCACTTCAATTTGCATTTGATCCATCAGCCGACAGTTCAGCTGCACTGGGCATAGTTGGGTAAGATATTTTCTCTATTGGAAAAGTGACTGTCTGGCTGGTGTCGGGGGTGCTGGGCTGGACCAGAGCTGAAGACAGACGAATTCAGGTGAGTAGGCGGCCCTTCCTGGGACACAAGTATGTATACACTGTTTACAGCAGTACTTAGAGGTGTCAGCTGGTGATCGAATCGCGCAGGACAGATGTTTAATACCAGGTGGAAATAGGGTTGATGTGTGTGCTCTGTTTCTTTTGTTGTTTGAGAACATGCAAATGCTTCTGCTGTGAGGCCACAATGCTGCCCTTCATTTGACATCAAGGCTTAAAGTTCAATTCAGTAGTGATCACATTCAGTTTCAAACAGAGGCTTACAAATTTGATGTTTGACTAATTTAAACTGCATGATTCAATCTCTGCTGGCACTACTGCTTTCCATGAAGCTGTTCACATCACTGGATAATGTGAGCAGCAGCTGCCTGCAGTGTTTTGTCGGACTGAAACCCTGCACGCTGTTGGGTTGGAAACCACTGGATTAAGGGAGATCAGATGTCTGCTGTGTGCTGTACCTGCCACGGGACAGCCTCAGCGGGAGCTGACCAACATCCTGGATAAAGGTGATCTGAGCTAAAGGACAGAAAGTGAAGCACAACATGATTATTTAAATGAACCAGCACAAACTTCACCAGCAATTACACTCACCATGTAGCTTCTTCCAGTACTAAATCAGTTTTATAATTTGGGGGGAAAAAAATTGTGTTGTTATTATTACCATGGAGAGAAAAATCTATATAATATATATAAAAATATATATATACAGTACAGGCCAAAAGTTTGGATACACCTTCTCATTCAATGCGTTTTCTTTATTTTCATGACTATTTACATTGTAGATTCTCACTGAAGTCATCAAAACTATGAATGAACACGTGGAGTTATGTACTAAACAAAAAAAGGTGAAATAACTGAAAACATGTTTTATATTCTAGTTTCTTCAAAATAGCCACCCTTTGCTCTGATTACTGCTTTGCACACTCTTGGCATTCTCTCAATGAGCTTCATGAGGTCGTCACCTGAAATGGTTTTCACTTCACAGGTGTGCCTTATCAGGGTTAATTAGTGGAATTTCTTGCTTTATCAATGGGGTTGGGACCATCAGTTGTGTTGTGCAGAAGTCAGGTTACTACACAGCCGACAGCCCTATTGGACAACTGTTTTGCAATTTTCCGGACTGACTGACCTTCATTTCTTAAAGTAATGATCGCCACTCGTTTTTCTTTAGTTAGCTGATTGGTTCTTGCCATAATATGAATTTTAACAGTTGTCCAATAGGGCTGTCGGCTGTGTAGTAACCTGACTTCTGCACAACACAACTGATGGTCCCAACCCCATTGATAAAGCAAGAAATTCCACTAATTAACCCTGATAAGGCACACCTGTGAAGTGAAAACCATTTCAGGTGACTACCTCTTGAAGCTCATGGAGAGAATGCCAAGAGTGTGCAAAGCAGTAATCAGAGCAAAGGGTGGCTATTTTGAAGAAACTAGAATATAAAACATGTTTTCAGTTATTTCACCTTTTTTTGTTAAGTACATAACTCCACATGTGTTCATTCATAGTTTTGATTCCTTCAGTGAGAATCTACAATGTAAATAGTCATGAAAATAAAGAAAACGCATTGAATGAGAAGGTGTGTCCAAACTTTTGGCCTGTACTGTAAGTCAAGAACTGACTATATGGATAATTTACAAAGAGAATGCATTGTCCCCCTCATTTACAGCAGATATTTATTCCTAAATTTCCAATAGTTCTATATTTTTAATTTAAGATTTATTTTGTCATTTATTTAACAATACTAAAATAACTTCTGTACTAACTCTGAATAGCATTTACATGAAGGCATTAAATACAGATGGAAGGACATGATAGAGTATGGGAAAAGATGACAGACATTTTGTTTACTGTAATCTTAGTATTAATCAGGGAGGTCTCACAAAGTCAAATTTAAGACTAGAATTTTTTTTTTTTTTTTTTTAAATTGAATATGCCCATTGGATTTTGGGTTTAGCACTCCACTGAGAATCATTATTGAAGTACAACCTTTCCTTCCAACATTAAATTTAAATCTCTTTGTAAGACCCTTTTAAGGCTACCTGGAACTGAAGTGAAGAAAAACCAATCAAAACAACTGCTGTGCTACATGAAGTCAGGACCCATACTGTACTACAGACCCTGCTCTGTTTTAAGCTGTGAAACAAATTAACATCTAGCAGAAAGAAACCTACTATGAAAAAGGAAAAGAAAAAAAACCTGGACTAACTGGATTTAACACATTAATATTTTTAAGGTCTTAAATTTAGCCAATGTATTCCATCCACCTATCTGTCACACGGTTCAACAGCGTTGTGATTTTTGCTGGTGTGTACAGTGTATACGTGTTTGTGTGTCTCTGTCACCTTGGTTCCTCAAAGGGTTGGTGAGCTTTGCCAGGTAGGGCAGCAGCTCAGTCTGCAGGCTGACAGGAGTTAGACAGAAGTCGGCGAACAGAGAGCGGGCAGCCAGGCTGTTCTCACGATACTGAAGAGGAACAACACAGTTTATACTGATTACTCCACTTAACACTGTTTGACCTTTAGCTCTATAAGCTACCACTTACTTCTTAATTTAAACAACTGAACTTATAATACAGTTGCTCTCAAGAAAATTAGTTTGGGGGATTTAAGGGGCAGTTCACCCATTCTGACAAATTTAAATTATTATTATTATTATTATTATTATTATTTTAGCCATTTCAGGCTGTAAAAATTCTTCTCCTCATAATCAAACTCAGACTTTTTCTATTTAACAATTTGTGTGGATTAAGGCAGTTATTTTTAAGAATGTTAGCTGGGGGGAAGTCCACCTCAATGGCAGGTGGCTAACAGTTAGCATTTGGAGCATCCAGCCAGTATCCAGCACTCAGTAAGAGGAGGATAGCACCACTACTGTCCTACACAACAGCTAGGGGGGGAGTAATAGCATATTTTTCAGAATGGGTGAATTATCCCTTTAAATAGACTTCAAAATAACCAACATTAAACAGCATCTAAATTCAACTTAATCTGAGCTAGCACTAAAAATGTCATTTGAATCCATGCAGTGAAACCACTAAACACTGACAGTGGTGCACACCATGGCTTGAAAAAATGCGCCCACAGGCTCAAAGCACAGTTAAGTGAATTTACCAACGCACATTTTGCCTTGTTGGTCAGTTGCAGCTACATGGTCAAGCCTTCATTACCTTCTTGCTGACAAGCAGCCAGTTGGGTTTGTGCAGCGGTCTGAATCCGACAGACACTTGTGTGGAGTTGGAGTGAAGGAGACCCCTGGTGGCCACTGAGGGACCGTACTCCCCCAGGCTGCTGCGATTCTGAAAACAGCACAGCACAGTAAGACGTTAACAGATTCAATCAGACATGGAGCATGGTGCTGATAGACATGTACAAGTTACATCTAATTCAAACTTATGCAATCATTTCAACTGATAAATGATGTATAGAGTATCAAAAATTAACACCTTTGATCTGATTGTACTAGGGATGTCACAACACAGATGCTGGGTAGCTGATACCAAAAGCACTGAAATTCCCCAATACAATACAATATAAACACAGAAATACAATGCAAACACAGAAATCTTGTTCAGCACACACTGCTTAATTTGGACTGTATGGTTTTTAGAATGTTGATATCGGTGGCAATTTTTATGACATCTCCAGACTGTGCTAGCCACAACTCTCTCACAGTTTCAGGTCTGTTTGAATGTTTGTTATGTTTAGGGGGAGAGACACTGACGGTCCAGTCGGCAGTGAGGAAGTCAGCATCAGACAGATACTCGCTGGCCCGGACCACATCTTCCACCTCGGAGAAGAAGTCCAGGTAGTTCTGGTGGAGGTACAGGTTAAAGAACTCCCCAGACATGTGCGAGCGCTCCACCACCACCTGGACACACAAACAGAGGAGGAATTCGGAGTGTACATAACAAAACACGAGCCATATCAGCTGCTTTTCACGTGTTTATGTTCAAACATAGTAATTAGGTACCTCAGGGTCTACGAGCAGTGTCTGTCTGTGGTGTTGTGACAGATGAGACGGCAGGCCGGGCCCATGGCAGCCTCCAGCACCCTCCGTGTTTCCTCCTGTCCATCAGAGACAACAGTCAGTGTAAACTACCTGAGGACAGAAGGGTGCTTTAAGAGTCTAATGTTATAGTTTGGCCACAATCTGTTTCTACACTTAAGTTACATCGGGTTTTTTCCCCACTGAATCATATTTTAAATCAACCAAAGCCAGGCTGGCACAACCATTTTCTTCACTAGTGAAAAATTGGTGCAATAAAGGACTGTATTCCAGGTTTAGGGGGGGAAAAAAGGAAATGGGTATCAGTGTCTCCTGATTCTGTATATAATCAAACCCTGTGAGGGAATTCAGTTTGTGGAAACAGTGGATTCTGCTAAGGCATGCTGTGTGATATCACAGCTGATTTAGACATCCCACACAAACTCAATATCAGAGTAAAAACAGCACATCTTTGCTCCCATAGTGTGAGACGGTCAACATGTCACATCCCGATCTCCTGATGCAGTCTGGGACATCTCGGTCATTTCCCCAACATGTTTTTGTTGTAGCTCTTCTGGTGCGAGAGGGTGCAGCGAGCTCATTTGTCACACTGACCAACTGGATTGCAGCAGGATATGACATTACTCTGTTTATTCTTAAGCAAACAGACAAGCAGACAAATACAGCGGGCGTGACTGCATTTTTTTATGGAATGTCTCACCTCAAGCTCTGTTTGACCTGACCCTAAACCCCAGTCTTGTTCTTTCCATCCATACAGCTTAACACACAAACAAACAAAAAAATGCAGCCAGGTGATGCATAATTGATGTTGTCTTTACTGGTCATACCACACAGGCATCTACACTAACAACTCCTCTGGCTTTCTCTAGTGAGTTCTAGCCCCGCGAGGCACGGCCTTTGAGATTTCAACTACCATTTGAAGCCTGACTCACTCCCTATGCAGTCCACTATTTTGATTGAAGACGAGATTTAGCAGCTCGGTAAATCAGCAAGTGTGAGATGTCCAGCAACTGCTGGCAGTTTAATGTGCCTCTGCCTGAGACTCCTGCAAGTCCAACAACCACATTAATTTCCAATGTTCCAATAAAACCCATTAGGATGGGTTTAACCCACACTGCTCTCTGTCCATGGGTGGGATCGGAGTCAAATTACAGACATCAAGCAAACCAAGAGCTTCAGGTAAGGTTTGAAATCTGGCTATCCTTTAGGGATAGTGTGTGTTTTTTCGACTATGACTGTGGGCCAAACTTTGTATCTGTCCACCTCAGATTCCAAATACAAACAGGATTATTGCAGCTGGGCTTCAGGATTCAAATGCCATCACTGAGCCTCTGAATGAGGATGTTGCTCTGCTAAGGGCAAGCTAAGGCCACGAATACCCAAGGGCTTGAAATAACCACTAGATGTACTTTAATTGCCCAAAACCACTTTAGCACACTGAGGACAAAAAACAAAACAAGTTGTCCTTCAGTTTCAGAAAACTTTACAAATAAATATCATTTTTGTGGGGGATAAAGTAAGAGAAAGGTTTTGAATATTTTCCTTTCAGCATCAAAACCAATCCACATTACTGCAGAAGCAAAGGGCAGCTGATGATGATGTTGGTTCATGAAGTTGATGGGAATCCTCTCAGGTCTACAGCTGCATTCAGTCAAAGGTACAGCCTCCTCTGGCTGCTGTTTTGTAGCAACACAACATCTGAGTGCACCAGGTAATCCAAGCCAATATGATGCCAACCAGCTCTCATTATTTTGCGAATCCTTGTTTTATCTGAAAACATTTTTTTAAATCTAAAACCTAGCACACCCAAACCAACTGAATCAAGAATGCAGCTGTGGAAATCACATAGACTAAAACAGCATCTACATCCTGTATTAGATCACTGTAATTATCGAAACACTAAACAGTTTCAGTTAAAATATTTTCATTTATTTGTTTCAGCCTAGCTAATAATACACCATACTATTATGGAATGGCTCGGCTATTTTTTGCCATTTAATTAAAACTGATTAACAATAAACTTAATTGTTTTCTTAATAAATAAAATCATCAACTGTTTTCTGTGTATGTAGGTACTGAGCTCTACTGAAATATTGATTGATTATACTGAACCTGTATCTTTTATAAAAGGATGTTGGTAATCTTCCATCATATATTCTCATGTTATCTGGGGTTATTATATTGATGCCTTGACTTATTGGTGTTGGGTGACTCACGCTTGCAGTGCAGGATTTTCCCCAATGCTCTGAACAGGAAAAGAGAAGCATCTTTTCCTCCGATTGCCTGCTCTTCTTCCTGCTCCTTTGTCTCTTTGTTCTTCCTCTTCCTCATAGTTGTCGTGGAAGTTACTTTGCCTAATGAGGTGGCAGATCTGTCCTTCTTCTTCCCCCACAGCCCCTTTTCCAGTGACATATCTGAAAAGTGTGTATGATGAGGAAAACTTCAGATGCGACTGGATTCACAGAATTTTATGTTTTATTAGAGGACATATCAATCTCAAGGACCTGCTATCTTCTTTAATAATGGAAAATTCACTGCATGATATTTATCTATAATATGGCTACATGTACCTCACGTCAACAGTTTTAATTTTCTGCAGTTTGTTAGTTTGTGTTCCTGTTTTTGTGGCTGTGGATGGAAGGCTAAAACAGATTTAAAAAAGGTGCATTTTCAGATTTGCTTGGCTTAGTATCAATACAGCCTAAGAATTGCCTGGAATTTCAGGGTAATGATGTCCTCAAAGTTCAAACAGCCACCCCTGGCTGCTAACATGCTAAGCTGCCTTGGACATCTTTAAATAAATGAATGGATAAATGAGTTGAGATGAAAGTGCTACATGCGAGCTGTGTGCTGTGCTGATTCCTGCTGACCTGGGAGAGAGGAGAACTGCAGACTGTTGATGGCACTGCGAATATCTCCTGAACTTCCTGAACACAGCATCTCCAGCACACTTTGGTCAGGAACAGATACCCGCCCTCCGCTCTGCTTACACACAGGTGAAGATGGAGACAGGTCAAAATACATTCACACACGTACCAAAGTATTGAATAAAGTGCAATGTTTTCTGTCACCTTTCCTGCCTCCAAGGTGGCGATGCGAACGAGGACCTTCATCATCGTGGTTGGAGCCACCGGGTTGAAACTGGAAACACAGAAACACAAACTTGCTAATCAACGGTTTAAACTACAACTCCGTATTACAAGGATAACTGCCTTTTGAGTTATCCTTCAAGTATTGTACTTCAATACAACAGGGTCTTCGTGGTCAAATGTAGGTCTACATGAGGACCAGAGAACACCACCCTAAAAGCCAGCAATGTTGTGTTTGGTAACCTGATGCAGCTGATGCCCAGCTCTTCCTGGATCTCTTTGGGGAACAGAAACCTGGAGCTGCTGTCTCCACTCAGACTGTCCGACACTATAAACACCAAGGGACATCTGCTGGTTTTCACAAACCTCCTGAAAAACACACAGCAGGACACATTCTCACACATTTGAAAGACATAGATTAACAGACTGATTCATGGATACATATTACACTGAATACAGTCACTGTGATATGCTTAAACTGACACTTCACCCATTTTGAAAAAATTGATATTATTTCTCTTCCCCTCTAGCTGTTCTGTAGGACAGTAGTGGTGCTCTCTTCCTCTCATTGTTACTGAGTGCTGGATTCTGGCTTGATGCTCCACATGCTAACTGTTAGCCTCCTGACACTGAGGTGGACTCCCCCCCCAGCTAACAGTCTGAAAAGTAACCACCTTAATCCAGTCAAAAAAAGTTTTCTAAGGTTTTCAAAAAAGGTTGCCTATTCCTACAGGATCCCAATAATCTAAATTCCACTGGACAAAAATACTGCATTCAAATGAAAGTGACAATAAAATTGCTGTATAGTGCCGGCAGTGTGCAATGTAACATGTTTACACACCAGTAGAATCTCTCTGCTTTTCACGATTAATGTATCAGAGATAGAAATGTTTGTAGCATTTTTAGGCAGTTTGCCAACTGGCTATAAAACAGGGCTTATTATAAACATACAACTGACTAATAGGTCTATGCAATGCAATAACCTCACTGTTGTATGCTGATTAATCTCAACTTTTACTGTATTTGGAACTGAGATTGTTTCTGTGTAAACCACTGCATTTATAATCCATCACTGCAGCCTTGAGGAAGAACTTTAGCCTCAATGTGTCAACACAATATTGTACCAGAGGAAAGTCTACCCATTTTCAATAACACATTTTGATTCTGTGTTTTGTAATACTGAAATTTATTCATTGTAACAGTTTGTTTTTCTTAGGAGAAGAACAATTAATTTCTGATTTTTATGGTCTAGGCTTCTTAACACATTGAAAATATCAGCAGTCTCTATTAGGGCCAATACAATCCCACAAGTAGGCCTATTTATAGTGTGTGAATTGTAATGTTTATTTTATTATTTTCAGCTATCTCTATTGCTTCTTTTTAAATCACAGTTGTGTGTTTACACTGAATATCCTAGTCACTGATTAATAACTTTTGCTGTTGCAACTATTTAATATCTCCCTGGGGATCAAAACTTTAATATTATCCCAAATTGTCTGATCTGGATCTGTCCATGTGATAAATGATTGACTGTTCCTCTTTCATGTGAATGTGCTCAGAGTGAAATTAGATAAACATGGCTTGAACGAGCAAGTTGTTTATTACTTTCATGCTTCTACTTAACCATGAACGCCTCTGTTAGGTTTTGTGAAGCCAGTTAACAAGACGAGAGCCTGACTTTGTTGAACTCCTTCCATGACCCAGGCAGGCCCTGGGCTTCCTGTCTGAATGTAGGCTAAAGGGTAAACCTGGCCCACTCTCACCTCAGGATATCATGCAGGCTTCCTGGATGCCTGTAGAACTGGTTTGGAAAGTCCTGGGGAGGGACAAGTGGAAAGCAAGTGTTTATTGACAAGCACATCCATCTGAACAAAGTTGTGGTTAATATTGGCCTTAAATATCAACCAGTAGGAATGTCCACCTCTGATAGGGTGGAGGCACCTTCATGATCAAGCACCAAAGTCGTCCAGAAAAAACAGAAATGTTCAACTCGGACGGGACTAAAATCACTGAGGACATATTGGCACCTTGCATTTATTCACTGATTGGACAATAATGTTTTCTACCTCTTCATTTAAAAGTGTGGGCTTTGATCCAGTTATTTTCAACCTGAACCATATTTTCCTAGTTTTTGCCATCATGACGATTTGCTGTGTTAAAAATGACATCTCTTGGGCTATGGATTATGTCAAGCATTTGTGCCACTGTTTTTGGAAAGAGCTGTTGCTGCCGAGTTCCTCACGTCTTTTTTTACCTGGATGGATAGACTGCACTAGGGGGAGGAGGTATTTCTTGTATTTTGGGTGAACTGTTACAATGCAGCAGCTAAAAATCCATCCCTAATCTGTGTGATGACTGACCTCTGCTGGTGAAAAGGTCTAAGGACAGAGGATGTTGTATTTTTCTGTAAAGCCCTTTGGGACAAATTTCTAATTTGTGATTGTGGGCTATACAAATAAATAAAATTGAATAAAATTGAATTGAATTGAATTGAAAGTAGGGTGCCTGGTCTTTGGTGGCAGGTGATGTTGCCACCTGTTGTTCTCTGTGGAGGCTTAGTTGCTCTTTAATGGCGGTCTTAGGTGTTTGACTAAGGTGCTGCTGACATGATACAACCGGTTTAGATTATATGTAATGTGCATCCAATCCAGTCTCCTCAAAATGGCTGTCTATAGCCCTGAACACATGGGATTAGTTTCCCAAACAACATTTGAGTTTTAATAACTAATATGGGATGTCTGTAATTTCATGTAGCACCAAAGACGTCCAGAAAAAACAGAAATGTTCAACTCGGACAAGACTAAAATCACTGAGGACATCTGTTATACCTGAAATTAGCTGGTGCCCCCATGTAAAACTAATCCCTTCTGAACAGGACTTATGAAATGAAGATGCAGTGGAAATGCAGGACCCACCTCCACAAGGATAAGCTTCTTGTCTGAGCTACCTCCATCTCCAGCCATCTGCAGGCAGTTGTACTTGTTGGCCCTGAGGAGGAAATCCTGGAACTGGGCAGATTGGCTGCTGGGAAAACCGTTCAACCTCCAGGCTGGGGAGGATCAAGATTTATCGAGTCATTGATAGAACAAAAACAAGTCAAGCTGAAGGTGGAAGGTGGGGATGCTGAATGAGGACATTATACCATTTGCGACACAGCAGCCATGTACTACACAGCTACATCAGTCACCATTATTTTATCTGTGATTTGGCACAGCGAGGTGTGATGTTAGACCTCACCAGGCTCAGAGTCAAATATGTTGACATCTGGGTCCACACTGGAGGGGTTGGTCCACTCCTGCACCCTGAAGCCCAGCTCCCGTGACAAAACCTGCACTGTAGCACTCTTCCCACAGCCAGATGGACCCGTCAGCAACAGGACAGCACCACCCTGTGGACAAAAACAGTAAGGCTCACTTTGAGGGCTTTTTTTGACAATTCCGCAGTGGTTTTGGTTGACATCTTTTGATAATCCAGTGAGTGTTGCAATAAAATCTAGCTTTTCTGAACTTTTTGGTCAGATGTCCTTAGTCGCTGTTATTGATCACACATACCAAACATTCCTGCATGCCGACTGAAGTCAGAGTTTTGTTCAGACACTTGGTTTGGAGCAGTTCAAACAAAAATAAACTGGCTTGGAACCTAAAAAACTGGTTCCCAGCTGGAACCAAAAAAATAGCAGGACCAGAGGCGGGAACAGTGACAACAAGATTGGGCATGTATTGTTCTACCAGGAAAGATGGGGACGACAGAGAAAAGAAAATGTGCAGTGGTCTGCTGCACACTTGCCTTCAATTTGGACATCTCCTGAATTTCAGGAACAGATGAAACGTACTCCTGAAAAAAGTAAATTGTATCTCAAAATTGCTGAAGAGTTGTTGAAGGCAAAAATGATCAACAACGTAAAAAATATGAAGAAGTACAGGGACTCCAAAAATGACCAAGTTAAAAGTGGTGCAAGATGAGGTGAAATGGGGGAGGATTATGAAGTCTTGAGTAATAGAGCAGCAAACCAACAGACTTGGGTTGAAATCAGACTCAGCGATTCTGGAGTCAGTGGCCACGGACCTGGCAACACTGCCATCATAATAGTTCCACTTGCCTGACAACAAAATGAATGTGTACTGCAACTCAACCTGCTACAGCAAAAAATTGAAATTGGTGATATCCAAACAGCGTAAGACGCTACACTTCTTTATCTGCATAATAAGCAGAAAAGATGAGAAGAGCCTTACCAGATTTTAGAGAGACAGTCCCTGGAGTCTGGTGTTAGCCAGGCTCAAAGGGTTACTAACAAACATGACTTATCCTGTTTTCTACTTTTTAACTGAGGGTTTGCATGGCATTTCAGCATCAATCCAATCAACCAAAAGGCTGTCATTTAAATGTCATCTCTTCAAACTAGCCTGAATTGAAAACTAAATTACAACTGAAAGCATGGTTAAAATCTAAACAATCATGTGATCACTAAATAACGTTTAGGCAGTATGCATTTCTATAATGTTACTTATTAATATTGTATTCTCTTGTTTTTCTATGGTGATGTAATGCTCTGATGTAATGTATTGATGTATTGTATTGACTTGTACTTGGACACTGCTATGAGCTTGGTGTGTACTGTCTCCTGCCCAGGGACTTGTTGGTCTGAGTATACAGTTAGGTCCATAAGTATTTGGACAGTGACACAATATTTATAAATTTGCCCTTGTACACCACCACAGTGGATTTGAAATGGAGTAATCAAAATGTGACTAAAGTGCAGACTTTCAGCTTTAATTTAAGGGGTTGAACAAAAATATGGCATTAACCATTAAGGAATTACAGCCAGTTTTATACATTGTCACCCCATTTTCATAGGCTCAAAAGTAATTGGACAAACCATACATAAGTATATTTATAAAGATTATATTCAAAATTTGAGAGGAAAATCCTTTGCAGTCTATGACTCCTTTAAGTCTGAACCCATGGACACCATCACCAGATTCTGAGTTTCCTTCCTTGAGACGCTCTGCCAAGCCTTTACTGCAGCTCCTTCAGTTGCTGCTTGTTTGTGGGTCTTTCTGCCTTCACTTTGGTCTTCAGCAGGTGAAAAGCAGCTCAGCTGGGTTGAGGTCTAGAGACTGACTCAGCCATTGAAGAATATTCCACTTCTTTGCTCTCAGTAACTCTGGGGTTGCTTTCACAGTGTGTTTTGGGTCATTGACCATCTGAACCGTGAAGCTCCGTCCTATCAGTTTTGTGGCGTTTGGCTGAATCTGAGCAGAGAGTACAGCCCTATAAACATCAGAATTCATCCTGCTACTTCCATCAGCAGTCACATCATCAATAAACACTAGTGACCCAGTTCCATTGGCAGCCAAACATGCCCATGCCATATAACACTGCCTCCACCATGCTGGACAGATGATGTGCTCTGCTTTGGGTCCTGAGCTGTTCCTTTCATTCTCCACACTTTGCTCTTCCCATCAGTCTGGTACAAGTTCAGCTTTGTTTCATCATTAGGCTCAAATGAGCCTAATGATGGCCCCCTTCACCTACATAGACACCAAAGATACATTTCATACCTTTAAGGCTTTAGTGTCAGCATGTGCTCTCATCCAGTTCTCCACCTCCTCTATTTTCTTCTTGTGCACAGCTAGCTCAGCCTATACAAACACACAAACAGAGAACTTTGTTTTTGTCTTCTGACACCACTTTAAAACCAGCTATGCATTGAAAATCAGCACAGTATTTATGATAATAATAAACATAATCATCATCATAATACATACTCATGCAGGCTTAGGTGTATACACACTATTCCCCACAATTTTATTCCTGTCAGCATTCGGCATTTAGACAATCATGGCACTTAAATCCAGAATTCATTTACCAAAAAAAAAAAAAAGTGGGCAATTAATGAATAAATAAAATGAGAGAAAAAAAATTATCTGTGATCAGGATGGAACCTCCATCATATGGACAGCACTGACTGGCTGATAATGGATATATCATATTTATAGTTTAAAAATTATTATCATCATCATCATCATCATCAATTATTATTATCATCAACATCATTAACTATCGTAACTATACTATACTATTCTACTTATTCTATCCTATTCTGTTTTATTATTTTATTATTATTATTATCATTATTATTACTTACTTTATCTGATTTTATTTTAATTGATCTTATCTTATTTTATTGTGTTATCCTACTGTGTTTTTTACCTTTTTATTCTGCTCTTGTTGTGTTATTTTGTGGTGTTTTATCTTGCTGTGCAACACTTTGGAAACCTTGTGTTTGTTAAATTGTGCTATATAAATAAAGTGGATTGGATTGGATTGGATATTCTATAAAATAAAAATATAATTAAATAAAAAAATATTGGCCACTTATATTAGTCTAAGCCCAATCATAGCTGCTCATAAGTGGGTCCCTCATTAGTCAGGCCTGAGACAGAAGAAGTGTCAACAGTTGTCCATGTTGCTGACCTGGCAGCGGGGTGTGTGTCTGTCCACCCAGGGCTCGTCCTGCTCCCTGAGGGGAGGCCCTCTGTCCAGGCAGGTGGTGGAGGAGGAGGTGCTGGCCTCTCCCCTCCTCTTCTTGCTCCTGTTGCTTCCACAGAGTTCATCCTTGGAAAGCCGAGCCTGGCGGCCCTTCCTCACCCCGGAGAGAGCTGATTTCCCCGACAGATCAGTGAAGGATGGGTCCACCCAGCGGTTCACCTGCAGAGGGACAGCATCAGCTCCGGACACAAGTTACACAATCTCTGCCAGAAAGTCACGTTGCGCAAATCTCATTTAATGAACTTACTTTGCTTTGGGCAACCTTTTGTCCCAGAGAAAGCTTGGACATCCTAGGCTTCGGCGCAGCACATTGATATGGGGCAGATGGTCAAACTAGGAGACTGAAATGCAGTCAAGACAGTTGTCTGTGTTATTTCATAATCTGTCCACCATTTTGCTGACTCATTAGACAGAACCTGGTCAGACAATGAGCAAAGTTAGCAAACAAGAACTGGGACAGTGAAGCACTGTGAGTCGGTTAGCTTGACAGAGGATGCAAACAGATAGGGTGTTAAACTGCATGATTTCTAAGACCTATTTAAGATCATGTCTATCCAAATTTAAGACTGATTTTTGGAAAAATCGTTGTTTTCTTATTCAAATGATCATTGCAGGTAAAATAGTATACATTCAGTCTTGAGCTGAGGTCAGTTTTAGGTAGGATTAAAGCTGCAAGCAGCGTTGGACGGGCCCTCGCCCCCCCGCGCACGTCGGGGACGGCACGCGTGTCGAAGCGCAGACAATTTGTCCGTTTGTGCCAGTTTTAAGGGTATTTTTCGGTGCTTTTATTGTGAAAAAGTTTTGGGCTTTTATTTTGAAAGGCCGCGGAAGTCCTGGTGTGTGACCGACAGGACTAATGGCAGCTGCTGCATGATCACACCAAAATGCAGGCACACACACTCACTCACTCACTCACTCACACAAACACACACACACACACACACATACGCACGTGCACACACACACACACGTGCGCACACACACACACACACACACACACACACACACACACACACACACACACACACACACACACACACACACACACACACACACACACACACACACACACACACACGACGCCAACAAAAACCCACTGGTAGTATATTCGCTGCTGGTGCCCCTCTG
Source organism: Myripristis murdjan (assembly GCF_902150065.1). Taxonomy (NCBI): domain Eukaryota; kingdom Metazoa; phylum Chordata; class Actinopteri; order Holocentriformes; family Holocentridae; genus Myripristis; species Myripristis murdjan. Next base: position 3,924,672 of record NC_043988.1, read on the forward strand.
GCCACTAGCAGCGCCCCTCCAGCAGATGGCGCCCTTAGCATGTCGTAGTGTGTGACTGACTTGAGTACTGGCAGCTGTGTCATGATCACACCAAAATGCAGGCAGACAGAGAAATCCTCATTCAATCCAGTGGAGAAATCCAGAAAACCCACACCTTTTTGAGGTGTCACAGCTCGGTCACCGTTTGAGTTACAGACTTGATTCAAAGCTTAAAAGAGTCACGAGACTCGGATCTATAAATCTCCCATTTACATGATTTTGCTATCTTTTACCGTTTTGGAGTTATGGCAGTTTTAGTTTGAGAGTGTTTTCTGCTCCCTCTGAGCTCTTACAATGGGTGTGTATTGCGCATTCCTGAGGCAGCTAGAGTGAGTCACATGTCCAGGCAGAGTGCAGAGCAGAGCACACCAGAGTCAAAAACGTTTGAAAACTCTTCACAACTCCCACAAACTTGGTCCAATCCACATGAAAACTACATATTTTTGTAGGAATTTTTGTCCTCTTTCCATCTGCATAGTTTTCAAAGCTGTCAGACTTTTACTTTAGACTCCAGGGGCTTAATTAGTGCCAAAAGTCAGCCTCTTCACACCAAACTCCATGGGAAAAAATGAGGTTTTGGCTCTGGTCACTCTGACTTGGAGGTCTTATAAAATCCAAAGTAATCGAGTAATGACGAAATCCTTCAGAACTTTTGTTCAGCACTGTGTCCTCAGTCATCTGTGCAATTTTGAAGCCGCTGGCATTTACGCCCTGGGAGGAGTTAGATTTTGTTCAAAGGCGGCATTTTGGGCGAGAACGTGACTTTGCAACGCAAATTGCAGACTTCCTGTTGGTTTTAGGTCGGGGGTGTCAGCGCGTGAATTGTAGGGCTTGATGAGACCTACATTTCGGCGTTGGTTTGGTCTTTCTAGCACATTCCTGTGGGCTGCAGGGGCTGCCTTTGTGTGCCTAGGTGGCGCTACCGAGCCCATTTTTGCACCTTGGGGGTCTGTTTGACCATTTTATCAAATTTTTCGCCAGACCTGGCCTGTGTGCCGAATTTGGTGAGTTTTGGAGCATGTTTAGGGGGGCAAATTAAGGGTTATTTAGACGTAATAATAATAAAAAGAAGAAGAAGAAGAAAAAACGAAGCAAAAACAATAGGGCTTCGCACTGTTCCAGTGCTCGGGCCCTAAATATGATTGGTTATTGACTACATGACTGTAACAGGATCCACTAGATTTGATAGCAGGCAACTATTGGAATTAATCTAACCAGGACTTCAAAAAAACAGAATTAGGGACAATAAGCCCAAGCATTTCTATGGATTTCTCTCTATAGATGCTACAGTGAAGTCTTGTTTCTTGTGTGCATGCAAATGTATGTGAGGGTAGGGTTAGAAAAGTGGCTTTATGTTCATCTACAGCTTGCATTTTCCCAGCAGGGTAACACCCCCCATACGAGAATAAAAAACTACCTCAAGCTAACACCGAGTCTAGTAAAACTAAAACTAAAACTAAACATTTTGAAACGACAAAAACTAAACTCAAACCAGCAAACTCACTCTGGAAAGGACCGGAGACTAAAGTAAACTGAAAACTAAAAATACAAACGAGCTACAACTTAAAAACTATAGAAAAATACAACATTGTAATAACTCTACTGCGGACAGCCTGGACATGGGCACTACAACAACAACAACAACAACAACAACAACAACAACCAAACCAGCGCTCGGCTGTCTTTACAGAGCTGTGCTAAGCTGCTACACAGGGAGGCAGTGAGGACCAGGCTGGCAGAGTCTTACCTGTCTTACCTGCTGCCCTGTGCCCAGCTCAGGACCTGCTCACCGCTTCTCACTGCTCAGAGCTGAGGGAGCAGCTCCAACTTTAGCAGCTAACTAGCAAAACTTTGTCTGCAAAACTCACCTCGCCTGACCATCTGCGGTGCTGCCACAAACCAGCCCTCGGCCTCTCGTCACTCCAAAAAGACGTCCGGTTATTCTGAGAAACTAATTGTTACATAAAAGACCCTTGCAGTTTACCTAAAACGTGAGAAAACAAGACGAGCCTACCAGAGTTTTACTTTTAAAACCCGGGCCCCCAGGAGCACCGAAAACTTCCGGCGAACTGACGTAAAACTGTCGTGAAGCCACTGTTGTTGACAGCAGAGGGAGGTTTACGGTGGAGTCGTGTATGTGTCTGTGTGACACTCGGTTTTTTAACTCATCCTCTCTTCCACCCTGTCTTTCATCCTCTCTTCAGCTTGTCGCCGGGCTGCCCTGTGGTTGAGGATCCAGCCTGCTGAAAGCGGACGTCAAAGCGTGAGGGGAAGCGTCAGACTCGGCGACAGGAGAGCGCTGCTGCCCGGCAGCCGTCAGCCACACACGTGTTAGCTGCTGCGCTAGCGATGAGGATGATGAAGCGACCTAACATCCTGCTGACAGGTGAGCCGAGCAGCCCCTGCCCCGGCTGCTGGTGTCAGAGCCCGGAGAAACACACCGCTGATGTGCTAAGCAGCAGAGCCGAGAGGTGACACTGTGGTCTGGCCTGGAGAGCAGTGCCTCTGGGTCAAGCTGCTGCTGCTGCCCGGCGCGCTGCACCGCCGAGCAACACTCATCTAACCCTGGACACCAGTTTCTGTCAAAAGCCAGGGAAACCAAGACATTAGCAAAGCTTTAATAAGAAAAGAAAAGAAAAGAAAATTACCTGAAAATCAGAAAAAACAAATGCGTAAAAACGTCCGGAAAGTTATATAATAATAATAATAATAATAATAATACTGCTGTTATAAATTACTTTTGAAAAAACAAGAAAATAATCAGAAAATTACACACAAAATTGGAAAAATAGCAAAACAGTAGAACAAATCTGCCAATTTTTAAAAAAAAAAAAAAAAAGGGAAAAAGCTAGCATCAGAATTACTAGAAAACTATAAAATTAATTGCCATAAATTCCCAAAAAATCAAAAATAAATAAAATTAAATGTAAAAAACAAAAACTAGGCTATATTAAAAAAAATTCCCATGAACATGAACAATTTGTATTTGTTAACATCCACAATTGCCACCTCTACAGACCGAGCAGGTTGTTACTATGCTGTGCAAATGTATTTCTTTCAGAGACGTCGGAAAAGTACCTGAAACAAGCAGCCACTTTGCTTTCTAGCACCTCCAGTGGCCCCAAAACTTAGTTTGTCATCTTTCAGTGAAAATAATGAAGTCACATTTTCACAACATACATGTAAGCTCGCTAATGAGAGCAGAGATGCAACAAAAACATGTAATTGAGAGGTAATATTTCACCATGAAGAATGCTGTAAGAATAATGCTGCTCTGTCATGAGCTTGTTGGGCTTGAGAACGCAGCTTTGTAGGTGCTGCAAAAGAGCCACAAAGAGAGTTCGGAGAGGTATTTGTCAACCGGGACTATTATGGTCATCTGTCACCTTTAACCAAGACCTCTCTGCACAGGAACCCCCGGTGTTGGGAAGACCACCTTGGGAAAGGAGCTGGCTCAGAGGACGGGGCTGAGCTACGTGAACGTAGGAGAGCTGGCTCAGGAGGGTGAGGCCTTCCACAACCAGACAGCAAGTCTGACACATCCGCTGCTCTCTGTTTGAGTTCTGATAGAACTGTCAGGGGAGGGAGTCTTCTCACGCCCTTCTTTTGAATAGATGTTGCTGCAGTTAATTTGCAGTGATGTGCGTTGAATCCAGACACAGCCTATTCAAAACCTTGGAGGAAAACTTGGATTTTCTCAAATATATAAACTGATGCAAAGGAATGGACATTCAGATTTTAATTTCATTATTTAAATAAATTAAACCTAACTAAGTTGATAGGTTTCTAGTTTAAGTGAGTAAGTATAAATAATATAAATAAGAAAATGAGTATAAATTAATAAATAAACAATAAGTAAAGGAGCAGAGCTTCCCACTCCACACCAAGTAGATCCAGAAGCTCTATAAAAACAGTATAAAAGGCCTCAAGATCTGTTTTTTTTTTTTTTTTTTTGGAGGAGATTGAACATCACTTTTGTTGTTATTTTCCTGCTTTGATGGGAAAGTAGATCTAGCAGGTAGCTTCCATAGCAAATGTGTGCATAGTATTCATGCACCAGGAAGAAACAGCCTGATAGTACTTTCACAAGTAATTGTAATTAGTTGAGGAAAGAAAGTGGGTACCAGGACTCATCATTTTTTCATTGGCATTGTCCGCTTTGTTCATGTTTTTTATGCACTAAAAGTGTTATTTGGGGCCTGTTTTGCTGTGTTTGCCTGTTTTGGAGATATGGCTTAAATGGTTGAGCAAATGTGGACCAGGAGTTAAATTTCTCACGTTGTTCCAATTTAATTTTCATAATAAAACAGACCTTTCTGAGTGTTTTCACATCCATCTGTTGTTGGCTCATCGAATAAGGCAGCATAGCATAAATTTGGTTTTGATCAGGTAGTGGTGTGTGTGTGTGTGTGTGTGTGTGTGTGTGTGTGTGTGTGTGTGTGTTACAGATTTCCTCCAAAGTTTTGAATGGGTTGCAGCTGGACTCAAGCAGCGAGAAAATGCAAATGTGTGACACGCAAATGTATGAGTGACATTTTGAGGCTGTTCAGATTACGTGCTGCTGCTGATGATTATGATTCATTTTATCCAGGACAGCTTTTTGATGGCTTTGACGAAGAGTACCAGTGTCCAATTCTGGATGAGGACAGGGTGAGTCAAGTCCAGCCGCTAACCCGGGTCTGATTTGTTAATCTGCTCTATATAAAAATAAGAGGATAACTGTGTTCTTCATGACCCACTTTAACAAAACCTTCCAAGTGTAAAAGCATGACTCTAACTTGTTTCCAGTTTAGTATACTGTAATTGAATAGTATTAACAGTCCCAGGGTTCCATACAATACAAAACTTATTGTTTGTGTTCCTCAGGTGGTGGATGAGCTGGACGACAAGATGAAGGAGGGCGGTGTGATCGTGGATTACCACGGCTGCGACTTCTTCCCCGAGCGCTGGTTCCACATTGTGTTTGTCCTCCGCACAGACAATAGCCACCTGTACAGTCGGCTAGAGAGCAGGTACTGCAGCCTCTGGCCTGTTAGACACACAGCCACACTCAGATGAATGCATATCCTTTATACATAATACACATACTTTTTTTTTTTTTTTTTTTTTTTTTTTTTTTTACAAATTTCTAATGTGCATTTTTTTTTATTTCTTTTTCTATTTCTTAGAATTTCACTTATGCTTATAATGTATTCTTCTCTTGAGAATCTGAGCAACTGCAGCTGACCCAGTTTCCCCTCGGGGATCAGTGAAGTATTTCTGATTCTGCCTCTGTAGAGATGGATATCAGGATGAAGTAAACTGTTAGCTACATTTCCCAAATTCCCACTTTGTATATTTGACAGTCCAGTCCACTGAGCAGGATACACATGGGGGACACAAACAAAACCTTCAAAAAGTTCTGTGTTAACAGTGTGTGAATTATTCCAAAAGTGGAGTTGGCTTCTAATAATTATGTTTTCATTTATTTAGAAATTATTTATCAGGGGGTGTCTCCTCCAACCCCAGGGATATGCACCCAGGAGTATTTCATTTCTGTGTTTTTTTGTTTTTTTGTTTTTTTTTTTTTATCCAAGGCAAAAAACTATAAATTACTATTATTTAGGCTATGTGGCCTGTGAGTGATGATGTATTATGTATATCTGGTTCATACATGGTTGGGATCTTTTTTGCAAATTCAGCATAACTGAATGGGCGGGTTGCATGGTGGGCTGGTGAAAGAAGTAAGACTACAGCCAAATAAATGAGATAATTAGCTAATTTTACTAACAGACTGATTTAATTCACACTTTACATTTTGCCAAAGTAGGCTAAATATATTTTCAGAATGGGTACTTAAGGCAAAATTGCTATTCGATATTCACTGGGAAATACTCAATCATTTTCCAGTGTTAATTTTCAGTTTTTTGATATTGACAACCCACTGTCTTCAGTGATCGCTTTGTTTGTGAGATGCTGGGCATATTTTTGAAGCAGTGATTTTTCATGATTGGAAAGCTTCATTCAGTTATTCCCCACATCGTTCACTATATAGTGATGAGTGATTCTCCTAACACAGCCAGTGTTAGGATAATCTGGCTTGTTTTTTTAATTTCCTGGTCAGGTGGCATAGCTGTTGGTCACAAACACCAGTGGATGTTTTTCCTGCTGTAAAAAAAAAAAAAAAAAAACAGGAGAGGTGAGAAATTGGAAGCTGGTCGGCTTTTGTTTTTTCTTTCTCACTCCAATGGAAAATTTTGAGTGTGCCTGCCAAGAGCAAAATTTCATCCATATCAGTTTCTTTTTCCATTCGCTCATGCCAGCTCTGCGTTTTGTCTGAAACAAACTGTTTTTCCTCCCTGTGGTTTACCTTGGATTGTGTCTTGTGACTGATAGGGGCTACACGGGGAAGAAACTGCAGGACAACGTGCAGTGTGAGATCTTTCAGACCATCTATGAGGAAGCTATGGAGGCCTACAAAGAGGAGATCGTGCACCAGCTGCCCAGCAACGAGCCGGAGGACCTGGAACGAAACCTAGAGCAGATAGTCCAGTGGACCGAGCAGTGGATGAAGGACAATAACTAGATGCTTAACTAGGCCTGGTTGCACATGGCAGGACTTGATTACAGTACTTACAGATCCAGAGATACTTAGAGAGAAACACATACACCTGGAAATGGTTTTGAAGCCACAGTTGCCGCTGAAATGGTTGCATGGATTTGCAAAATAATCATATTCCTTTGAGTATATTTTTATACTGCAGAACCATTTGAAAATATTGAGAAACATTGCAGTCTTTTATCAAAAAATGTAAACAAACGAGTTTATGCTGTTACTGTTGATGGGCTTCAAAGTCAGTCGGTACTTGCATAATTTCCTGGTGTCTTGTATATTGCATTCTTATTTTTGTGAGGAAAATGTGATTTAATCAATTGTAGTCAAAACATTTAACATTTATGAAACCATCAAATGAGTGCCAAGAATATATATATATATATATATATATATATATATATATATATATATATATATATATATATATATACACATATATGACCTTTTTTATTTCTTTGTACCAAATGAAAACTAGCCACGTCAGCATCGACTGGCATTACATTCCAATAGACCTTGTTCATGGCTATCATTTTGACATGTAATAGCAGGTAAACACAGGTGTTACTCATGATATTAAGGTTCTGTTCCATTGAAATGAACAACCTTGGCTCTGTCAGACCTAAATGGAAAAGAACCTTTGTTAATGTCACTAGTAACACCTGTGTTTCCCCTGCTTTTTCATGTTAAAATGACTGCTGTGAAAAAGGGCTATGGAGGAATACAGGAATTACTGGTCAAGCAGAAAACAAGTCAATTCAATCTGTCTGTAGTTTCCCCAGTCACCACCAGGGGGAGCCCGTGGAAACTCAACACAGAACCCTCAGCCTTAAAGACTAACTATACCCCAAACCCAAATGTCTGTGAAGCCTGACCTCTACTCGTGAAAAGTAGGGTTTCTGGTCTTTGTTACAAGGTGATGTCACCACCCGTAGAGAACAACAGATGGCGACATCACCTGCTACCAAAGACCAGGCACCCTGCTTCTCACCAGTAGAGGTCAGTCTTCCCATCATTCAGGTTTGGGGTTTAGTTAGTCTTTAACAGCATTTAACAATATTCTTTTCACTAGTTGCAGTTGGAGTTTTGTCTTCCTGTTTCTATTCTTAGCAGTAACTTCCCCCTTGCTCCCCTTCCCTCCTTTTCCAGTGCTGATTAAAAAAAAAGGTTACTTCACTCATAATGCATCATTTTTGTG